>NC_135739.1:450000-525000 GCF_041903045.1 Epinephelus lanceolatus
CACAGACAGACAGACACACAGACAGTTCAACAGTTTGAAACTTTATTTTTATTTTTTTCTCTGCGTCAGTTTGAAACCATGAAAACAAGCAGGAACTTCCTGTTTCTCTGCGTCAGGTGATCAAACAAACCACTGCTCTTCTTCACTCACTTTAACTCTTAACTTCCACTCTACAGGAGTCAGACACGAGGCAGCTGATTGGATGAGGAGAGAGGACCAATCAGGAGCAGCCATTTCTTTGGAGTGTTCCAGTTTAAACCATTTTACCCTCATCTTGAGGAACCAGACCAAAGTCCTGTTCGTGAGGGGACACCATCTTCCTCTTCCTCTCCTGCTGCAGGGCCAGCTCCTGCTGGTCTCACTGGTCCTCCTGGTCCTCCCGGTTGGCAAACACTCCGGCCTCCCAGCGTAGAGCGCGTTGGTTTTTATGTCGAGTAACTCGAGTCGACTCAACGACCTGAAAACAGCCGAAAGAAAAGACACAGAAAGTTCTGAGTCCTTAACAGCTGCTTAACTGTTAGTTAACGAACTAACAGTTAACTTACAGTTAATTGTTAGTTAACTGTTAGTTAACTGTAAGTTAACTGTTAACTGTTTGTTCGTTAATTGTAAGTTAACTGTTAGTTAACTGTTAGTTAACTAACTGTTAACAGTTAGTTAACATTTAGTTAACTGTAAGTTAACTGTTAGTTATAAGTTAACGTTAGTTAACTGTAAGTTAACTGTTAGTTAGTTAATTGCAAGTTAACTGTTAGTTAACTGTTAGTTAACAGTTAGTTAGTTAATTGTAAGTTAACTGTTAGTTAAGTGTAAGTTAACTGTTAGTTAACTGTTAACTGTTTGTTCATTAATTGTAAGTTAACTGTAAGTTAACTGTTAGTCAATTGTAAGTTAACTGTTAGTTAACTGTTAGTTAGTTAGTTAATTGTAAGTTAACTGTTAGTTAACTGTTAGTTAGTTAACTGTAAGTTAACTGCAAGTTAACTGTTAGTTAACTGTTAGTTAATTGTAAGTTAACTGTAAGTTAGTTAACTGTAAGTTAACTGTTAGTTAATTAGTTAACTGTTAGTTAACAGTTAGTTAACTGTAAGTCAACTGTTAGTTAGTTATAAGTT
Organism: Epinephelus lanceolatus; assembly: GCF_041903045.1. Classification (NCBI taxonomy): domain Eukaryota; kingdom Metazoa; phylum Chordata; class Actinopteri; order Perciformes; family Serranidae; genus Epinephelus; species Epinephelus lanceolatus. Next base: position 451,116 of record NC_135739.1, read on the forward strand.
AACCGGTAGTTAACTGTAAGTTAACTGTTAGTTACTTAATTGCAAGTTAACTGTTAGTTAACTGTTAGTTAATTGCAAGTTCACTGTAAGTTAACTGTTAGTTAGTTAGTTAACTGATAGTTAACTGTTAGTAAGTTAACTGTTAGTTAACTGTTAGTTAGTTAACTGTTACAGCTCTGTAACACTTAACTCTGTAGCACAATAATGTGCAAGAAATGATGTAGTTGGTTTCCTGAATGTTTGCATGTCGCTTTATGTCATTTGTTCAGGGGAAAATGTCTTCAGACAGAAATGTGTTCGACTAAACAAATCGTTTGCTCTAAGTGATGTCATCCCTCCAGGTCATGTCATCCCTCCAGGTCAGAGCTTACCCGCTGTCAGAACAACAGGTCGGTGGTTTTCGGTGACGAGGATCGTAGAGCTGACATCATATATTTGTCACAGAGCAGGGCCACAACAACTAACCTTAAAGTTGGCATCGAATGAGATGTCCAGTTATTTTATGTGCGGTGTAGTTTACGCCAGCCTGAGTGGACACAGCCAAACACAACGCTGTTCATGGTTACCATGGTTACCTGTGGAACATTCACATACCTCGTTATTCACGTCATCAACCGGCTGAATTCCTGCGTACTGAAACACAGAGGATTAAAGCTGATCAGCAGTTTATCACAAATCAATAACTGATCAATAATCATGAGTTTGTTTGTTTTATTTTATTTGTCACTGACAGGAAGTACACAACCCTTCAAAATAAGAGCCTGGATGTGTCAGTGACTCACTGCGCTCTCCTCCAGCTTCAGTTTGACTCGTCTCTCCTCGAAGTCCTGCAGCAGTGTGTCCGTCAGTCCTCCGACAGGAGGAGGCGCCGAGCTGTGCGCCGCGGGGGAGGAGGAGGGAGGAGGTGAGTAGGACCAGGGCTGAGCCGTGATGAAGGAGAAGGAGGACAGACGGACAAAGGGACGAGGAGAGGGGGAGGACACACTGACAGGTTTGTCTGAAACACAACAGAAAGCACATCATCAATGACATCATATGTGACATCATATGTGACAGGCTGTAATGTCAGCTGGTCTGTAGTGTTATCAGTCATGTCATGTGTCCACCAGGTGGGGCTGTGTCTCTGCTCTCTGTTACCTGTACAGGTGAGTCATGTGAGTCAGACTGATGTCTCACTCTGATTGGTTGCCGTGGTTACAGACCTGTCACTGATTGACACAGAGGGCAGTGACCCCACTGAGGCTGTCGGACTTTGGTCGTCATCTCAATCAGTTATTTATTCTCAGACTGCAGCGTCCTCTTCACCTGACTCACTGACACTATGCTGATGTCACTTCCTGTCATTGGTCTCAGATCAGTCGTATCAGAGCAGCTCACAGTCGACAGTCTGCTGTCACTGAGGTCAAAGGTCACCTGTCCCTGCGGTCTGCTGTTACTGAGGTCAAAGGTCACCTGTCCCTGCGGTCTGCTGTGGCTGAGGTCAAAGGTCACCTGTTCCTGCGGTCTGCTGTTACCGAGGTCAAAGGTCGCCTGTTCCTGCGGTCTGCTGTTGCTGAGGTCAAAGGTCAGATGTCCCTGTGGTCTGCTGTTACTGAGGTCTCCTCCTGAGTGTCCCTGTCAGTTGGTCCCACTGAGGACAGAGTCAACGTGACAAATTGTCCCACCTCATGTCTTCTTTCAGAGCACTCTGGTTTTGTTTTTTGGTTTTTTGGTTTTTTGTGTGTGTCTGGTCTGATACATTTCTAAATGCTGAAGTATTTTACATCAGTTTTACAACATGTCTGTGTCTCTGTGTCCGAGGCTTTTTTGTTACTACAAAATGAAATGTGAAGGTTTTCTGAATCTGAGCAGATGGTAACACATTGCTCTCTTGTATCTATGGTGACATAGATACCCGGACGAAACCCACGCTGACACAGGGAGAACATGTCGGAGCACCTGAAGGAAACCCACTGCACACCGTACCGCTGATTTTTAAAAAAAAATGTTTCTAAAATCTCCTTCAGTTATTTTTCAGTCATCGTTGTGTCTCAGATTCGTTTTTAGAAATTTCTGATTCAAAACGTTGCAGAATGTTCAGTAAATGTATGTTATGACTCTTTTGTGTTTGTGTGATATTTCTAAAGTGTTCAACTTTTTGTTGCTAAATATAAAGCTACAACCAGCAGCTTTTTAGCTTAGCTTAGCTTAGCTTAGCTTAGCTTAGTTTAGCAACACAGACAACTAGTGGTAGCACAAAAACTGACCACTCCTCCTGTTTACTTCCGGTCTCAGGTGTTCTGTGTCAGTTCATCATGATCTGATGAACCAGTCACTGTCAGTCACAGTCAGTCACAGTTTTCAGTCCCAAACAAGTTCATAAGTAATTAGAATACTGCCTCTGACACACAGTCAGTAATCAGATTACTCTGGCGGTCTGAGTCCTGGTTGGTAGCTGAGCCTTGATAAAGACATACCTGCGTTTACAGGAGGGTAGAACTGACTGATGGCCATCTTGTTCGCCTGCTCCACCAGAGGAGCCGGAGAGAGGAGCCGTCCGTCTGTCTCCTCTCTGGACTCCCTCAGCTCCTTCAGCTCCTGCTCCCGTCTCAACGCCTCCTCGATCTCCTTCTCGATGAAATCTGGAGCGCCTGTCCCTCTGGACTGCAGGCCCGTGGACTCCAGGTTCTCCCTCCAGGACCGCGGCGTGGTCCAGGTCATATCACGTCGAGGTGTTGGGGAAGAGGAAGAGGAGGAGGAGGAGGCGCGGAAGGATGAAGAAGTTGTTAGATCTTGGCGGAGGCCTCTTGTGTACTGGACATCTGAGTCCCTCACAGAAAAGGAAGGTGGAGCTGAACTCATCTGGCTGATGTAGCGCTCGGTCTCTTCGGAGTGTCGATGAGGACAGCAGGGAGACAGGAAGATGTCTGTGTCTCCAGACTGAACTCTGGCCTCTGTCCTCTCGTCCTCGTCCTGCTGGACAGACTCCATCTTTATGTCCTCCGGGTCCTGCGGAGGATCTGGACTGTGTCCTCCCTCCTGATGAGGCTCCTCCCTCCTCTCATTCTCCTTCTGGATCTCGCGTTGGATAATGAAGCTCACTCTGTTCTTCTCTTTGGATTTGATGAGTGTCAGCAGCGGCAGCGTCTGTAAGCGTTTGGTTTTGATCTCAACCATCTCTGCTCTGCTGTCGCTGAGCTTCAGCCCTCGAGAGCGTCGCAGGTTCTCCTCACGTTCCTGATTTAAGCGGATCTCCCTCTCAATCGGTGTCTCATAGTCACTCTTGGACACACTGCTCCTGTCCTGTTGCTGAGTGTTGTCATTGAACACACCTTCGTCGCTGGTGTAGCCGCCGCCCACCTCCACAGACAGCTCCTCCAGGCCGGAGTCCAGGTCATCGAACACGCTGCTCTGCCGGCTGAGAGGCTTCTCAGTCTGACACACCGCCACCTTCCTCTCAGGGAACGCCTCATCTTCTGTTGGTTTGAATGCTGTTGGAGCTTCACTTGTCTCCACCCCGCTGTATGTCTCCATGCCGTGGTATGATGACTCTACCTGCTTCGATAAGGACGCATCAGGATCTGTCTGCAGAGACGTGTTCAGGTGTGTTATGGAGGATCTCAGAGGACTGGGGACTGCAGTCAGCCTGTCCTGCTCCATCTTCAGGAACTGCTGTCGGGCGGTGCTGAAGTTGATCTGTTCCTCGTCGATGGTCCCGGGCGCAGCCGGGCTCGGAGGTCGCGGTCTGGAGGCGACAGGACTGAAGCTCACACTGAAACCTTCCATCAGCTTGTTGGGGGAACGGCTCAGATCCAGATTCTCCAGAGCACTCAGCTGATCTTTGAATGTCAGGTTCTTCTTTGGTGCTTGGCTGCGAATGATCTCCTTCCTCAGCTGCTGCTCCTCTTCCTCCCGGACCACCTCAACACCATCGCTCTGATCCACTCTGTACTGCGCATCTCCATTTCCGTCTGCAAACAGACTCTCTGGCTTCCTGCTGCTGGCGTACGTCTGCAGTCTGAATCCTTTCTCCTCCTTCAGGGTCGACAGCTGCGTCTGACGCTGCGGCGACACCATCCAGGCTTCGTTCAGTTCCGCCTCCTGACTCGTCGGATCTTCCACGAAGGAGTAGAAACCGCAGTGAGAGCCCGAGCTGCTGCTGGGACTGCTGGGGCTGCTGGGATTCCACTCGTCGCTGGTGCTCCCTCTGTCCTGCGACACCGCGACCTGCCGGGCCTGAACCACCACGTCCCCGGACCCGTTGCCCTGCTGCGAGGAGACGACCACCGATGAATGACTGCGGGCGATGGAGATGCTGCTGGAGGTGAAGACTGGATCGTCCAGGGCAGAGGCGTCGGTCTGAGTGGGGCCAGCGATGGTGCGCAGATCTGAGAGTTGCAGCAGGGGGGACAGAGGCTTCAGCACCCACCTCCTCGGGATGCTCTCCATGGCTGCGGGGGGCGCTGTGGTGGCGGTGGGTGGCGGAGGTTCTGATGGAGGAAGACGCTGAACAGAGCACGATGTTTGGAAACTCTGAGGAGTCACAACATCCTGACGGTCTCCCGCCGAGAGTCTCTGAAACAACAGACAGGACAGTTACCATGGAAACAACAGAGAGACAGGTCGGTTACCACGGAAACAACAGAGAAGGGTCAGTTACTATGGAAACAACAGAGAGACAGGTCAGTTACTATGGAAACAGCAGCATCAGGTCTCGGTTTCTCTGTTCTCAGTTTGTGTTCTGGATGATGTGATGACGGTGCGTTCAGGAACCTGATGCTCTGCTCTCTCAGAGCGAGTGTTTCTGAACGCTTTAAAACATCCAACAGATTCCTGCAAAGCATTGTGGGATTCAGAGTCTTTGAGATGAAGAGGTGTGAGTGTCAGATTAAGATTGAAATATTCTGATGTCCCACAGACATGAGAGACAGTAATAAAGCTGCTGTCACTTTATGAGCTCATGAACAAAATCTATGAAACATCTGTTAATGAGCTGCAGATGATCAGAGGAGGATTATTTCCTTTACTGTAAATCATTAGTGTTTTAATGCTGAAACATGAACTTTACTGTCGGAGCAGGACGGACTCAGATCTTTGACTGGACTAAAAGCAGTCTGAAAATATTCTGTTGAAGTTCCTGTGTTCAAACTGATACTGCAGATATGACACACAGTTATTGTTATAAGGACGTGAGCTATCAAAAATACTGCTTATGCAAAAATGAAAAAAAAAAGAAAGTGAGACTCTTCAGAAGTATAAAGTATCAGAAAGTAGAAATACTCGAGTACAGGAACCTAAAATAAAGTACAGTAAAGTGAGAACATGACTGAGTGACTGAGTGAACTTTGATTTGGAGGAAATGAATCTGAAGAATGTGTCAATAAAGTTAACAGGAAGAACAACACACGGCCACCGCCACCGTGTGTGTGTGTGTGCGTGTGTGTACACCAGACTGTTATATACACACAATATAGTTATGATACGCACATATACAAGATATTTATATTTTATAGTGACGTGTGCACCAGGTAGTTTTAGGTTCACATTATATCTATAAACATGAGTGTGAGCTGCTGAGATAAAACCTGATGAATCATCTTCTTCCAAAGGATCAATAATAAATAAATAATCGATCAGTTTCAGATCAAACAGGGTTCAGACAGATCAATAAAATTTATTGATCCTGAAACAACAGCAGGACTCTGAAGACTGATCAGACGCAGCTCGACCTCTGCTGCAGATGTTAGCATTAGCATTAACATGGCAGCATTGGTTCAGTGTGTCTGTGTGTCAGAGATAAAGAGCCCCGCCCACAGCCTGACTGCTGCTGTCAGCTGATACACGGCCTCACACCGCCAACGCCAACGCCAACGCCAGGTCCTCCTACAGTCGACTGTAGACTGTAACTGCACCACACCTCAGAGGGACAGATGGTGCATCACATGACTGCACCATGTTCCTGTATCTGAGCTCTGAGCTCACTGGTCTTTACTAACTCAGAGTTCTACAGAAAATGTTTGAAAGGAAAGTTGATGAACTTTAATAATAAACGCTGAAGTTGTTTTCTAATTTATTTTAAATTTAAATAATTTTATGGTATTTCTTTACATATATTCCTGTGTTTGGTATTTTTACCTTTAATTTTATTATTATTTTTATTTGCACACATAAAACTGCATAAAATCCAAATAGTAAAAAAGAAGGCAATAAGACACGTGAGGAGAGGTGGCTGAAGTCAAACACGTTGACTTTGTGTTCCTGATTTTAATTTAACCTCAGGGACATTTTAAACTTTGACCTGCTTCACAGGGTTTTACTGTGCAGTATTTTCACTGTGATCAACGATGTGAATTCTTCCTCCTCCATGTTACTGAGTCCATGATGTTCCTGCAGCGCCCTCTTCAGGACGATGGTCTGAAGGGGGCGCTGACAGCAGCTCAGATATGTTTTTGCCACACATGTTAAATATGTTTCCGAAACTGTTCATATGTAAATATTCTGTATTTTAATAAAGATGCTGCTACAGAGACACTTCATAATATTCACCTCACATGGAACTCATCGTCACATTCATACACAATCATTAAAGCATGATCTCAGTCCTGTTTCTGTTTTTACATCAGAGTTATTAAAGATGATTTCAGTATGACATTTGACCCTTCTGATGTTCAAGTGTAATGTTTCAGTGGTTGAATCAGGAGCTCTTACCTGGGATCAGTTTGGTGTCAGCAGCTGCACAAACTCTGAATAATAACTGACTCAAGTGACAAAGTTCAGCTTCTATCGTCCAATCACAGGCCCCGCCCACGGCACACAGGCCCCGCCCACTCGGAGATACACATGTTGTGCCTTGACTGAAAATGTAAATGTTTTTATTATGTCCCATCAGTTTGTCCTCTGACTGTCTGACTGGTTCTTGTTGCTGAGCAGCTGCTGCCCCCTGCTGTTCACACACACACACACACACACACACACACACACAGCTTCAATTTCACACTGAGCGACACGTTTCTACAGGACAGTGCGAAACAGACTGTGATGTGTTTCCTGTTGTGTGGTGGGCGTGTCAGAGGCAAGATTCAGGTGGAGCTGTTTGTTTGTTTGTTTAGTGTTTGTTTATATTTCTCACCTGCTGTGATGATGTAAACATGTTTGCCATGATGCTGCTGAAACTAAATTAAAGCTGCAGTGTTAAATTCACAGTGTTGATTGACACGTCTGTCTGTGTGTCTGTCTGTCTGTGAGGTCTCACCTTGGCGTCGTGGTCCAGACTGTGACAGAGAACCTGCCAGGGAGGTGTGTACCTGAACATCTGAACTGGATCTGACTGGTTCCCACTGCTGTTGGTCTTTGTGATGATGATGATGATGATGATGATGATGTCAGTCAGACCATCAGCCAGCAGGAACCAATCACCATCAACCCTTCAAGAGACAGAGTAAAGACTGACCAAAAAGCCACCGTCCAATCAGAAAGAATCAACAGTGTAAACAGGAAGTCACCAACGAGCTGTAACCACAGACTGTAGAAAGGAAGTGATGTCATCACTGGTCTGTGGACTCCAGTTTGGGTTTGTGGAGCCAGAGGTGACCGTATTTGGATGAGAGGGCGGAGCTTGAATACGCACTGCAACACCTGTATCCTGACCGACAGGTTACTATAGTACCGACTTATCACTGACTGAGATGACACACAGCGAACATGTGAAGGAGAAACTTCGTCTACGCAGGAAACTTTTTAAATATTTAAAATATAAAAAACAGAAGGATTGAAAGAAAACAAATGTCAGGAATACTGTGAGAAAATGTTGTTGTTGTTGTTGTTGTTGTTGTTGAAACTATTTATTTAATGAATATTTAAACAGGAAGTTTTTTCACTTATTTACAGAAAATAAAGGTTTGTTTACAAACACAAGTCGTTTTGTTTGTCAACAGAAAATTAATGTTTACCAACATCAGCAGCATCCAATCACGTCATCTGACTGTCAGAGGTGGGCGGGGCTACGACGACCTTCACATTTTCTTTACATCACTGACTTTTAACAAACCCCTGGATGATGTCATGATGATGTCACACAGGTAAGAGTAAACAAAGATAAACAAACAGAACGAGGTCTCACCTGCAGGTCCAGCTGACGGAGGACTGATCCACACCGACCCACTGTGTGTGTGTGTCACTGTGTGTGTGTGTGTGTGTGTGTGTGTGTTGCTGAGCTGTAGAATTTGTCAGGAATCCTGCTGACCGACAGAAACACACTGCCAATGACTGACCACACCCACCACACACACAATAACATACACACACGCACACAATAACACACACACACACACAATAACACACACGCACACAATAACACACACGCACACAATAACACACAATAACACACACATACACACACACACACACAATAACACACACGCACACAATAACACACACACACACACAATAAAACACACACACACACACACACACACACACAATAAAACACACACACACACACACACACACACACACAGTGTTTAGGTACAGTACAGGCCAAAAGTTTGGACACACCTTCTCATTCAATGCGTTTTCTTTATTTTCATGACTATTTACATTGTAGATTCTCACTGAAGGCATCAAAACTATGAATGAACACATGTGGAGTTATGTACTTAACAAAAAAAGGTGAAATAACTGAAAACATGTTTTATATTCTAGTTTCTTCAAAATAGCCACCCTTTGCTCTGATTACTGCTTTGCACACTCTTGGCATTCTCTCCATGAGCTTCAAGAGGTAGTCACCTGAAATGGTTTCCACTTCACAGGTGTGCCTTATCAGGGTTAATTAGTGGAATTTCTTGCTTTATCAATGGGGTTGGGACCATCAGTTGTGTTGTGCAGAAGTCAGGTTAATACACAGCCGACAGCCCTATTGGACAACTGTTAAAATTCATATTATGGCAAGAACCAATCAGCTAACTAAAGAAAAACCAGTGGCCATCATTACTTTAAGAAATGAAGGTCAGTCAGTCCGGAAAATTGCAAAAACTTTAAATGTGTCCCCAAGTGGAGTCGCAAAAACCATCAAGCGCTACAACCAAACTGGCACACATGAGGACCGACCCAGGAAAGGAAGACCAAGAGTCACCTCTGCTTCTGAGGATAAGTTCATCCGAGTCACCAGCCTCAGAAATGGCAAGTTAACAGCAGCTCAGATCAGAGACCAGATGAATGCCACACAGAGTTCTAGCAGCAGACCCATCTCTAGAACAACTGTTAAGAGGAGACTGCGCCAATCAGGCCTTCATGGTCAAATAGCTGCTAGGAAACCACTGCTAAGGAGAGGCAACAAGCAGAAGAGATTTGTTTGGGCCAAGAAACACAAGGAATGGACATTAGACCAGTGGAAATCTGTGCTTTGGTCTGATGAGTCCAAATTTGAGATCTTTGGTTCCAACCGCCGTGTCTTTGTGAGACGCAGAAAAGGTGAACGGATGGATTCCACATGCCTGGTTCCCACTGTGAAGCATGGAGGAGGAGGTGTGATGGTGTGGGGGTGTTTTGCTGGTGACACTGTTGGGGATTTATTCAAAATTGAAGGCACACTGAACCAGCATGGCTACCACAGCATCCTGCAGCGACATGCCATCCCATCCGGTTTGCGTTTAGTTGGACGATCATTTATTTTTCAACAGGACAATGACCCCAAACACACCTCCAGGCTGTGTAAGGGCTATTTGACCAAGAAGGAGAGTGATGGAGTGCTGCGGCAGATGACCTGGCCTCCACAGTCACCGGACCTGAACCCAATCCAGATGGTTTGGGGTGAGCTGGACCGCAGAGTGAAGGCAAAGGGGCCAACAAGTGCTAAACACCTCTGGGAACTCCTTCAAGACTGTTGGAAAACCATTTCAGGTGACTACCTCTTGAAGCTCATGGAGAGAATGCCAAGAGTGTGCAAAGCAGTAATCAGAGCAAAGGGTGGCTATTTTGAAGAAACTAGAATATAAAACATGTTTTCAGTTATTTCACCTTTTTTTGTTAAGTACATAACTCCACATGTGTTCATTCATAGTTTTGATGCCTTCAGTGAGAATCTACAATGTAAATAGTCATGAAAATAAAGAAAACGCATTGAATGAGAAGGTGTGTCCAAACTTTTGGCCTGTACTGTATGTGATCACATGACTTCCTGGTCTGAACTGTCTGGGTTGTTTTTTAATGTAACAGCAAAAAGTGTGCCGTTACATCACTTCCTGTCGGGGACACACAGGTTGCAGTTCTGTTTATGAGGAGGTCATGTGTTGTTGAGCCTCAGTCAGCAGGTTACCATGACAACAGGAGGCGTCTGATGAATGACATTGATGACACTTGTCAACACAAACTTAAAGTTTCCACCGAGCTCCTCCTCTTTCCTCATGACATCATCTCCCTGACGCCATTCACCACCATCTGATGATGACATCATACAATCAGCTGATTCATGTTTAGATTCAATTCAATTCAATTTTATTTCAATTTTATTTATAAAGCCCAATATCACAAATCACAATTTGCCTCACAGGGCTTTACAGCATACGACATCCCTCTGTCCTTATGACCCTCACAGCTGATCAGGAAAAACTCCCCAAAAAACCCTTTAACGGGGAAAAAACGGTAGAAACCTCAGGAAGAGCAACTGAGGAGGGATCCCTCTTCCAGGACGGACAGACGTGCAATAGATGTCGTACAGAACAGATCAGCATAATAAATTAACAGTAATCCACATGACACAATGAGACAGAGAGAGAGACAGAGAGACAGAGAGAGAGAGAGAGAGAGACAGAGAGAGAGAGAGAGAGAGAGAGATGCAGGTAATAACAGTAGCTTACAACAACATTATTGAAAGTAATAATATTATAGTTATAGTTCTGGCTACTGTGGTACAATATGTTGAAAGTATGTATTAATATCAGACAGTATACATGTGTGACAATAGTCATATGTGTATAATAACAGTAGAAGTATGACTAATGACTAATGATGGCAGCAGCAGCAGGAGGCATCTGGCAGGACCACGGCAGCAGCACAACCACACACGTCACGCTGTCCAGGCACCGCTGTGATATGAGTTAATCTGAGAGACAGTGGAGCACAAAGGCTCCGGAGAAGAAGCCGAGTTAGTGACATCCAGAATGGCCGAGTTAGCAAGATGTAGTAATAGAATACGAGAGAGAGAGAGAGAGAGAGAGAGAGAGAGAAGGTGCCCGGTGTATTATAGGGGGGTCCTCCGGCAGACTAGGCCTAAGTCAGCCTAACTAGGGGCTGGTACAGGGCAAGCCTGAGCCAGCCCTAACTATAAGCTTTATCAAAGAGGAAAGTCTTAAGTCTAGTCTTAAATGTGGAGACGGTGTCTGCCTCCCGGACCGTAACAGGAAGATGATTCCACAGGAGAGGAGCCTGATAGCTGAAGGCTCTGGCTCCTGATCTACTTTTGGAGACTTTAGGGACCACGAGTAACCCTGCGTTCTCAGAGCGCAGTGTTCTGGTGGGATAATATGGCACTATGAGCTCTCTAAGATATGACGGAGCTTGACCATTTAGAGCTTTATAAGTTAACAGTAGGATTTTAAATTCAATTCTGGATTTTACAGGGAGCCAGTGCAGAGAAGCTAAAACAGGAGAAATATGATGTCGTTTCTTAGTTCCTGTTAGTACACGTGCTGCTGCATTCTGAATTAGCTGGAGAGTTTTTAAGGACTTACTAGAGCTACCTGATAATAGAGAGTTACAGTAATCCAGCCTTGAGGTAACAAAAGCGTGGACCAATTTTTCTGCATCTTTTCGGGTCAGGATAGGCCTAATTTTCACAATATTACGCAGATGAAAAAATGCAGTCCGTGAGGTTTGTTTTAAATGAGAATTAAAAGACAAATCTTGATCAAATATTACTCCGAGGTTTCTTATGGTAGTGCTAGAGGCCAGAGCAATGCCATCTAGAGAAACTATGTCATCAGATAAAGAGTCTCTGAGTTGTTTGGGGCCAAGAACAATAACTTCAGTTTAGATGGAGACGTGTTGGATACGGTGGTGTCATTCAGGTTCGAGGAACTTCCTGTGGACGTGTTAACAGCTCCTTCACAATATGAGTCACGGCTGACTTTTTTAACAAAGTTTGTGTCACATGACCTCTGGCCTGTTTACAGTTGGCTCTGTGTGTCGTCATGGAGACGATGTAAACAAACCAACGGGCCAACAGTTTCTCAGACTGGTGTAGAGACACATGTTTAAAAGACCTGGCGTCGTATTCACAAAGCTTCCTCGTACACAGAGTTTCATCTAACGACAGAATTCTGAGAAAATCCTTAGGACTGTGACGTTTCCTTAGAATTTCCCCTTAAAGTTAAGTCTTAAGTTCAGACGAGGTCCTGGTGAAGATAAAAGTTCCTCATGGAGCTCCTGCTGCAGATCAGATGATGTCATCAGGGATACACACACATTTCCCAGCTGACTCTGTAACGTCAGAAACAAAATGATGACATCATCACTGAGGTATGTGAGGTCAGAGCAGCAGTGATGAGTTGAGTCTGTCTCAACCTTCATCAGCAGTGATCACACTAACACTGACACTGTCACAGTCTGCAGTTCATCTCATGTCCACTGGGTGTCCTCACACCTTACAGGCTCACAGAGGGGCGTGTCTCTGACAACCAATCACATCACACCTAACAACAGGGTCGACCACACCTCCTCACTGAGGTCACAGTTTCTGTCCCTTCATCACTCACAGAACTTTCCTGAATCACTCCTGACCTCTGACCTCTGACTGACAGTTCTCAGCTCTGTGACGATTCTCAGGATATTTGTGAACACGGCTCCTCAACATGACAGACTAATAAACACGTCTCTGGATCTGAGCAAATATCACAACACTGACTTTTTCAAGAGGGAATGAAAGATGGAGGCTGCGTTCACATCGTCCACCATCAGACCAAAATGGTGAGAAGAGAAAAGTGTCACTGGTGTGAACTGGCCGGTCTGAGCTCGACTCAAGCCAGCTGATGATGTCATCTGACACCCTGCTGGTTTTAAAGCACGTCACCTGTTTCAACAGCCAATCAGCTTGTAGTGAGGTCAGCTGGTCAAGTCAAAATGACCACTGTTGGCTTGCTGCAGCAGGTGCTCCGTCCCCACAGAGCCCTCTGTTTCTGTCCTCACAGTGTGCCGGTGTCAGACGGTGGGTCGCTGCTGCTGCTGGCTGTATGTGCTTATGCCCCGCCCCCACACACATTCTCATTGACTGATGAATTGGCGCTGGTTATTTATATTATTGTGGCGTATTGATTATGAATACAGTCCATCTGATGCTGGTTTTGTTTCATCACTGGAGCCAGTATCTCACTATCACTATCCTCATTCAGATTTTAAGAAGCTACAAATTATATTCAGCCACAAAATAAGTCTGAAAAGCTGCAAATCAGAACGAAGTACAGAGAGTCGTTGACTAGAGATGATGCGCCGTCTCATGGCGGTCACTTCCTGTCAACGTCTCTACATGAGGCCACACCCCCTCCTCAACCTTAAACAACCAATGAGTGACCTGCATTGATGTCTCAGTAGGAAACCCCCCTACAGTACCCCATGTGTGACAGAGAACAGACAGCAGACGGCAGTGATGAAGCAAAGTCTTTATTCTCATCATCATCATCAGTCCATCCTCAGAACTCTGACAGGGATCTAACATATTGATCAGGTATTGATCGGGAATTGATCGGCCTCCTGCCCCTCACTGTTTCTTTGATCCAAACCAGGACCGGCCATCTCTTCCTGTCTTCACTTACATCTCTGTCTTCAGTCGGCCATCTTTGTTATGTGGTTACCATGGCAACGGTGCGTCAGCAGATCAGTTCAGATCTGTTGATGGAAGACAGGAAGCCATTTTAATGTGACGCGAGGACGTCTCTAAGGACGTCTCACTGCTTCACTTCAACTCTGTCCATCACAGAAGACATGTACAGAGAGACAGGAGCTGATGGAGGAAGATGGAGGATGAGGATGGTGGATGGCAGACGGAGTGATCACACCTGCCAACTGCTCTAGACGATGATGTCACAGGTCACATGATGTTGTGAATTAAATAAGCGATTGTTGCTGAGTCACACAAACATGGCTGCCCCGAGAAGAGGTCACAGTCAACCAGTGTGTTAGCATGCTGATGTTAGCGTGCTAACACCACCGTGCAGATTTCGTCTTTGTTTCTATTATTAAGATCTAGTTTTAGGTCGTCATCGTCTCGTCGTGGACAAAAGATTGTTGACGCAAAATTTTTGTCAACGAATTAACACTGCTAATGAAGGTGATGAAGGTGATGTGTGTGATGAAGATGATGAAGGTGATGTGTGTGATGAAGATGATGAAGGTGATGTGTGTGATGAAGGTGATGTGTGTGATGAAGGTGATGTGTGTGATGAAGATGATGAAGGTGATGAAGATGATGTGTGTGATGAAGGTGATGTGTGTGATGAAGATGATGTGTGTGATGAAGATGATGAAGATGATGAAGGTGATGTGTGTGATGAAGGTGATGTGTGTGATGAAGATGATGAAGGTGATGAAGATGATGTGTGTGATGAAGGTGATGTGTGTGATGAAGATGATGTGTGTGATGAAGATGATGAAGATGATGAAGGTGATGTGTGTGATGAAGGTGATGTGTGTGATGAAGATGATGAAGGTGATGAAGATGATGTGTGTGATGAAGGTGATGTGTGTGATGAAGGTGATGTGTGTGATGAAGATGATGAAGATGATGAAGGTGATGTGTGTGATGAAGGTGATGTGTGTGATGAAGATGATGAAGGTGATGAAGATGATGTGTGTGATGAAGGTGATGTGTGTGATGAAGATGATGAAGGTGATGAAGATGATGTGTGATGAAGGTGATGTGTGTGATGAAGATGATGAAGGTGATGAAGATGATGTGTGATGAAGGTGATGTGTGTGATGAAGATGAAGGTGATGCGTGTGATGAAGATGAAGGTGATGAAGATAATGTGTGTGATGAAGGTGATGAAGGTAATGTGTGTGAGGAAGATGATGTGTGTGATGAAGATGATGAAGGTGATGAAGATGATGTGTGTGTGATGAAGGTGATGTGTGTGATGAAGATGATGTGTGTGATGGTGATGTGTGTGATGAAGATGATGAAGGTGATGTGTGTGATGAAGGTGATGTGTGTGATGGCGATGTGTGTGATGAAGCTGATGAAGGTGATGTGTGTGATGAAGATGATGTGTGTGATGAAGATGATGAAGGTGATGAAGATGATGTGTGTGTGATGAAGGTGATGTGTGTGATGAAGATGATGTGTGTGATGGTGATGTGTGTGATGAAGCTGATGAAGGTGATGTGTGTGATGAAGATGATGTGTGTGATGAAGATGATGTGTGTGATGAAGGTGATGTGTGTGATAAAGGTGATGTGTGTGATGAAGGTGATGTGTGTGATGAAGATGATGTGTTTGATGAAGGTGATGAAGGTGATGAAAGTGATGTGTGTGTACCAACAGAATGATCCAGAGTCAGCGTGGTGCGTTCAGGGTCGACTTGTCGGTCAGATCAGTTTATTTTCTTTTTAAAACTAAAAACAAACAGGAACTTACAAAATCAAATAAATACAAACTCTAGAATTATTAACTGTCTGATTTCACAGTGACGACTGCGTGGCTAATGCTAATGCTAATGCTAATCAGATGCATCGAGCAGACAGGAGGAGTACAAAAGTAAAAAGGTTTCAGGGAAATAGAAAAAGTAAAGAGAGGTTTTATAAAACAGGAGAATGAAGAAACAGGAAATGATGTCATGTTGTTAGAGGCGGGGCTGAGGGCAGTGGGTGGAGTCTGTGTCCTGAAAAGTCTCCGTCCTTTTTATTCTTGTATGATTTGACTTTCTGCAGGATCACATGATGCTGCAGCACTTACACGGCTGTTTCTCCTTCTTTATCTCCACCGCTCCTCCCTTCACCTCCTCTGCCGTCTCACCATTGCTCGCCGCCGGCTGTGTCCCTGGAGGTTTGGTGGAGGGCGGTGGGGCGGAGGAGGCAGCTGGAGGCGGAGCTGGTGTCTGAGTGCCAACCACTGCCTCCTCCTTCTCTCCGCCCGGTGACGTTTTCCCGTTGGCGTCATCGATGAGCACGAGCTCTGCCTTCACCGTCCCCTGCAGACCCAGAACCTTCCTGGTCTCATCCTCGTCCTCCACGCTCTGGTATCCCATGAACACCATGGTGACGGGGTTCTCGGCGCTGGCCTCGGCCATGCTCGGCTCACCGCCCACTTTGGTTTCCAGCCCGGTGATCTCCGTTGGTGGTGGCAGCTCGGGAACCACCTCCTCCTGGACCTCCGCTGTCGGGAGGGAAGTCACCGTGGCAACAGTCTGCGACATCATCGAGGCCTCGTCGGCTTTATGGATCAGGTCTTCGACCTCGGAGGAGCTGAGCAGCTGGACGCCGTCTTCACCGTTCATCTCGTGGACCACTGAGGGACAGAGAGACAAGATCAGGATCAGACTGCAGACCAGAATCAAGATCAGAGTCCAGATCAGGATCAAGATCAGAGTCCAGACCAGGATCAGAGTCTAGACCAGGATCAGGATCCGAGTCCAGACCAAGATCAGGATCCGAGTCCAGACCAAGATCAGAGTCCAGATCAGGATCAGGATCAGACTCTAGACCAGGATCAGGATCAGACTCCAGATCAGGATCAGAGTCCAGACCAGGATCAAGATCAGAGTCCGGATCAAGATCAGAGTCCAGATCAGGATCAAGATCAGAGTCCAAACCAGGATCGGGATCAGAGTGCAGACCAGGACCAGGATCAGAGTACAGACCAGGATTGGGATCAGAGTCCAGATCAGGATCGGGATCAGACTAAAGACCAGGATGAGGATCAGACTGCAGATCAGAGTCCAGACCAGGATCAGGATCAGAGTCCAGACCAGGATCAGAGTCCGGATCAAGATCAGAGTCCAGATCAAGATCAGAGTCCAGACCAGGATTGGGATCAGAGTCCAGACCAGGATCGGGATCAGAGTCCAGATCAGGATCAGAATCCAGACCAGGATCAGGGTCAGACCAGGATCAGGATCAAGATCAGAGTCCACACCAGGATCGGGATCAGAGTCCAGATCAGGATCAGGATCAGAGTCAGGATCAGGATCAGACTCCAGACCAGGATCAGACTCCAGATCAGGATCAAGATCAGAGTCCACACCAGGATCGGGATAAGAGTCCAGATCGGATCAGAGTCTAGACCAGGATCAGAGTACAGACCAGGATCAAGATCAGAATCCAGACCAGGAACAGAGTCCAGACCAGGATCAGGATCAGAATCCAGACCAGGATCGGGATCAGAGTCCAGACCAGGATCAGGATCAGAGTCCAGACCAGGATCAGGATCAGTGTGCAGACCAAGATCAGGATCAAAGTCCAGACCAGGATCAGAGTCCAGACCGGGATCAGAGTCCAGACCGGGATCAGGATCAGACTCCAGACCAGGATCAGAGTCCGGATCAAGATCAGAGCCCAGACCAGGATCAGAGTCCAGACCAGGATCAAGATCAGTGTGCAGACCAAGATCAGGATCAAAGTCCAGACCAGGATCAGAGTCCAGACCAGGATCAGGATCAGAGTCCAGACCAGGATCAGAGTCCGGATCAAGATCAGAGTCCAGATCAAGATCAGAGTCCAGACCAGGATTGGGATCAGAGTCCAGACCAGGATCGGGATCAGAGTCCAGATCAGGATCAGAATCCAGACCAGGATCAGGGTCAGACCAGGATCAGGATCAAGATCAGAGTCCACACCAGGATCGGGATCAGAGTCCAGATCAGGATCAGGATCAGAGTCAGGATCAGGATCAGACTCCAGACCAGGATCAGACTCCAGATCAGGATCAAGATCAGAGTCCACACCAGGATCGGGATAAGAGTCCAGATCGGATCAGAGTCTAGACCAGGATCAGAGTACAGACCAGGATCAAGATCAGAATCCAGACCAGGAACAGAGTCCAGACCAGGATCAGGATCAGAATCCAGACCAGGATCGGGATCAGAGTCCAGACCAGGATCAGGATCAGAGTCCAGACCAGGATCAGGATCAGTGTGCAGACCAAGATCAGGATCAAAGTCCAGACCAGGATCAGAGTCCAGACCGGGATCAGAGTCCAGACCGGGATCAGGATCAGACTCCAGACCAGGATCAGAGTCCGGATCAAGATCAGAGCCCAGACCAGGATCAGAGTCCAGACCAGGATCAAGATCAGTGTGCAGACCAAGATCAGGATCAAAGTCCAGACCAGGATCAGAGTCCAGACCAGGATCAGGATCAGAGTCCAGACCAGGATCAAGATCAGTGTGCAGACCAAGATCAGGATCAAAGTGCAGACCAGGATCAGAGTCCAGACCAGGATCAGGATCAGAGTCCAGATCAGGATTAGGATCAGACTCTAGACCAGGATCAGGATCAGACTCCAGATCAGGATCAGAGTCCAGACCAAGATCAGAGTCCAGATCAGGATCAGGATCAGACTCTAGACCAGGATCAGGATCAGACTCCAGATCAGGATCAGAGTCCAGACCAGGATCAAGATCAGTGTGCAGACCAAGATCAGGATCAAAGTCCAGACCAGGATCAGAGTCCAGACCAGGATCAGGATCAGAATCCAGACCAGGATCGGGATCAGAGTCCAGACCAGGATCAGGATCAGAGTCCAGACCAGGATCAGGATCAGAGTCCAGACCAGGATCAAGATCAGTGTGCAGACCAAGATCAGGATCAGAGTCCAGACCAGGATCAGAGTCCAGACCAGGATCAGGATCAGAGTCCAGACCAGGATCAGAGTCCAGACCAAGATCAGAGTCCAGATCAAGATCAGAGTCCAGACCAGGATCAGAGTCCAGATCAGGATCAGGATCAGACTCCAGACCTCCTCCTGCTGTTCAGTCAGGTTTCAGTTTAATCATTCTGTTTCCTGTGACGTCACCTTTCCTCTCGTCCTCGTACACTTTGACCCCTTGGTGAGACAGGTCAACAGGAAGTGTGGTGTTAGTGGACAGAACCCTGGTCTCCCCCGTCACTTTGTCCCGCTCCACCTTAATCTCCACCGAGTACATCGCTGGAGAGGGGCGGGGTTAGGGGCGGAGTCACACAGG
Organism: Epinephelus lanceolatus; assembly: GCF_041903045.1. NCBI lineage: Eukaryota > Metazoa > Chordata > Actinopteri > Perciformes > Serranidae > Epinephelus > Epinephelus lanceolatus. The sequence continues at coordinate 470,261 of NC_135739.1, forward strand.
GTGAACAAAACACACACACACACACACACACACACACACAGTTAAAGACTCACACACACTCAGACACACAGACAGACACACACACACAGAGTTAAAGACTCACACACACTCAAGACACAGAAAGACACACACACAGACAGGTGGTTAAATGTCAGACATGAACCTGAATTATTCCTGCTGATGTCACCTGTCTACCTGCTGTGACCTTTGACCTCCTGATGCTGCTTGTGTCCACAGGACGTCTCAACACACTCTACTCACTTCCTGTGGACAGCAGGAGAAGCAGTCGTGCAGTGCATGCTGGGAGAACGTAGACCAGGTTCAACATTCAGCGCCTGACTCACAACACCTGGACCAAACTGTCTCCGTAGAGGCTCCGCCCACTTCTATCTCACCTTTGCACTAACAGAGTCCAGTTGATTGTTGACCAGGTCTGTGGTTGGTCCACTAAGACCTCTTTACTCTAACAGCAGATGTGGTCTGACGGGAGGCGTCCATGTTTGTCTGGTTCAGTGTCTCAGGCTGCTGTCAGCCCTAGAGTGGTCTCCTCTGGTCTGAATCAGGGACTCATGTTGTTCCAAAGTTGTATAATTGCCTAGAGTTGGTTCGTGTTCTCACGGCAGCATTTACAAGAGGACCAGATCAAATGCCTTGTGTGAGAAAGCTGCTCTTGATTGGTCAGAATTTCCATGTGGGAAAAATCCAGGAAGTAAAGCAAACGTTGAAGAAGAGTACACTTGCAAGATAAATGTGACACTTTCTAATGTCACAATGGAGGGACAACTACGCAGGTTGATTTTAGCGCTGCTCATCGTGGACTATATTGCTGTCATTGTTCATTTTAGTCAAAGCATACAGTTTGAAAACGAGGCGCGGCTCCAACTAGAAAACAATGTTTTGATGCATTGGATGTGCTGAATGTGCATATTAAGGCAGTACAGGAGGAGGTGCACATGAATAATCCTCCAGGACTGTAACATGCTCATGTTTAACCCAAACAATGTGTCATGTGACTGCAGTTGCTTCACATCCAGGTCGAACACCTTCTCACCACAAACCAACAGGACAGGTGTGAATGCAGCCTGATTTTAAGTTCTATATTTGTTATATTTACACGTCTCATCCCATGTTTACAGTTCACACTCTGCTGTTCAGTTTATTCAGGTTCAATGAGTGTTTGTTAGCGGGACGCGACCGAGACCTGACGACTGCTTCTCTCCGATCGTCATCATTAATCTGACCAAGTTAAAACTTAAAACTGTTGCAAGTCAGAAAACTACCACTCAGACGTTATTCACAGGGTCAGGTTACTTCCTGCATGAGCTGAACATTACTGTTCTCTATACACTCTGATCATCATCATCACCATCATCATCATCACTGACAGCTGTGGCGCTTCCATCAGCAGGACGTCAACAAACTGATGACCAGTTGTTATGAATGATTCAGGGTCAAGGGCTCCTCACCTCTCTTCATCTCGTCCGTCGCCTCTTTCGGTTTGTTCACTCGAGGGTTTTTGTGAACTTTGACCTCTGCAAAGGTTAATGGGAAAGAGAGGAGGCGGGCACAGAGACAGAGTACAGACTGAAGCTCTGAGGTCATCAGAAGGTCATCACAACACTTCACTGATTCCTCTTTGATCCATTCAGACTCACTGTAATCTGATTACAGTCTTCTGACCGCTCTAATCTGATTACAGTCTTCTGACCGCTCTAATCTGATTACAGTCTTCTGACCGCTCTAATCTGGTTACAGTCATCTGAATGCTCTAATCTGATTACAGTCATCTGAATGCTCTAATCTGGTTACAGTCATCTGAATGCTCTAATCTGATTACAGTCATCTGAATGCTCTAATCTGGTTACAGTCATCTGAATGCTCTAATCTGGTTACAGTCATCTGAATGCTCTAATCTGGTTACAGTCATCTGAATGCTCTAATCTGGTTACAGTCATCTGAATGCTCTAATCTGATTACAGTCATCTGACCGCTCTAATCTGATTACAGTCTTCTGACCGCTCTAATCTGATTACAGTCATCTGACCGCTCTAATCTGATTACAGTCATCTGAATGCTCTAATCTGGTTACAGTCATCTGACCGCTCTAATCTGATCATAGTAGTTTATTTACTTTATTCAGTTCATATTATAATCTATATGAATTTTAGTTAACTGACTGCTTTCATTTTATTATTGCAATCTGACTACTGTACTCTATTTACTGTATTCTGTTTATATTGTAATCTGATTAAATTGTAATATGATCACAGTAATCTGTAATCTGACTGTATTTTAACACCATATTGTGACTAACATGGGCAGAGTAATATAATTTCTGTAATCTGAATACTGTAATTTGATTACTGTAACCCAACTGTTATTATATCTCTACTGTTGCATGACTACTGTAATCTGACTACTGCAATCTGACTACTGTAATCTGTTATGTTATTGCTATAATTTGTCATTTGTGAAGTGTAATCTAACCTCTGTATTCTGTCTAATGTAATCTGACTAGAAAGCCCACCAGAGAATGCACTTTTATCGGAAACTTTGGGCTTTTAATGTGGACAACACGTTTATGAAAATGTTTTATTCTTGTTTTTTAGAATCTGTTTTAACATTTTCATTTATCAGCTGGTATGGGTCAATCACCCTTATAAACAAAAGCCGGCTTCATAACATAGTTAAAGTGTGCAGCAAAATTGCCGGCCTAACATTAAATGACTTGACGTTCTTGTACCAGGCTGGGATCTTAAAGAGGGCCCAGTCAGTCCTGGCTGATCCCAGCTACCCTCTGCACGGAGAGTTCAGGTTGCTTCCGTCTGGCTGCAGGTACAGCCAAGTTACCTGCAGGACCAATAGGCTAAGGAACTCTTTTGTTCCAACTGCCATTGGCCTCCTAAATAAGGCACTTTAACTTTGAATGTAGTTGTTGTACTTCTGCTGTCATTATGTGTCTGTTTTTTTTGTTTTTTTTTATGTGTGAGATTGCTGGCTGCACAACAAATTGCCCCTCGGGGATAATAAAGTTTTCTTTGACCTTTGACCTTTGACTACTGTTATATGATTACTCTACTGCGATAAATATAACTTGATTATACAATCCGATAACTGTAATATGATTTGTAATCTAACTACTGTAATCTCTAAACAGTTACAGAAATAGGATTACTATAATCCCAGTAATGTAATCTGATTACAGAACACAGTAGAGTCCAGTAGAGTCTCACCTTGAACTATCTGACCTGAGGTTGTGGCTGGCCTGGTCTGCTGACGGCTGCTGTGACCTTTGACCTCTACAGCTGATCAGAGAGACACAGTGAACGAAGGAGAGGACGAAACAATGACACAAACAAAGACAAGAGAAGAAGAAATGTACCTTTAACTGATCCTGATGACACCTGCAGGCAGAGACAGAAACAGGAAGTTCAACTTCGCAATTATAGTCACTGTAGTCTAACAGGAAACAGATAAATTGCAACTGAAAATACAAAGTAAAATAAAATATTAAACTAGAGAAGCATTCTTATGTCCTACTAGCACCACCGACAGGTGGCAGTGTTAATTACAAGTGTCAAAGGTCGCTATAGTCTACAGAGTTTGTTACAATTGGCAGAGATCATTACAAGCGGCAGAGGTCATTACAAGCGGCAGAGGTCATTACAAGCGGCAGAGGTCGTTACAAGCGGCAGAGGTCATTACAAGCGGCAGAGGTCGTTACAAGCGGCAGAGGTCGTTACAAGCGGCAGAGGTCGTTACAAGCGGCAGAGGTCATTACAAGCGGCAGAGGTCATTACAGGCGGCAGAGGTCATTACAAGCGGCAGAGGTCATTACAGGCGGCAGAGGTCATTACAGGCAGCAGAGGTCATTACAGGCAGCAGAGGTCATTACAGGCAGTAGAGGTTGTAACAGCTACAATAACAACATCATGATTATTTAGTTTCATGTAATAAATGTAATCTGTAATCTTTAATAGGACTACTGTAATCAGTGTGTGTGTGTCTGTGTGTGTGTGCTCACAGTAGTGTGTTCTACTCTCTGACACAAGCCTCCACTTTCCAATCCGACGAGCTCCGCCTCCAACCTGCAACACACAATCATTCAGTTTCATACAGTCTGTTTAGTTGTGTAGTGATGAGGTGTGTTATAGTTGTGTAGTGATGAGGTGTGTTGTAGATGTGTAGTGATGAGGTGTGTTGTAGTTGTGTAGTGATGAGGTGTGTTGTAGTTGTGTAGTGATGAGGTGTGTTGTAGTTGTGTAGTGATGAGGTGTGTTGTAGTTGTGTAGGGATGAGGTGTGTTGTAGTTGTGCAGTGATGAGGTGTGTTGTAGTTGTGTAGTGATGAGGTGTGTTGTAGTTGTGTAGTGATGAGGTGTGTTGTAGATGTGTAGTGATGAGGTGTGTTGTAGTTGTGTAGTGATGAGGTGTGTTGTAGATGTGTAGTGATGAGGTGTGTTGTAGTTGTGCAGTGATGAGGTGTGTTGTAGTTGTGTAGTGATGAGGTGTGTTGTAGATGTGTAGTGATGAGGTGTGTTGTAGTTGTGTAGTGATGAGGTGTGTTGTAGTTGTGTAGTGATGAGGTGTGTTGTAGTTGTGTAGTGATGAGGTGTGTTGTAGTTGTGTAGTGATGAGGTGTGTTGTAGTTGTGTAGTGATGAGGTGTGTTGTAGATGTGTAGTGATGAGGTGTGTTGTAGATGTGTAGTGATGAGGTGTGTTGTAGATGTGTAGTGATGAGGTGTGTTGTAGATGTGTAGTGATGAGGTGTGTTGTAGTTGTGTAGTGATGAGGTGTGTTGTAGATGTGTAGTGATGAGGTGTGTTGTAGTTGTGTAGTGATGAGGTGTGTTGTAGTTGTGTAGTGATGAGGTGTGTTGTAGATGTGTAGTGATGAGGTGCGTTGTAGTTGTGTAGTGATGAGGTGCGTTGTAGTTGTGTAGTGATGAGGTGTGTTGTAGTTGTGTAGTGATGAGGTGTGTTGTAGATGAGGTGTGTTGTAGATGTGTAGCGATGAGGTGCGTTGTAGTTGTGTAGTGATGAGGTGTGTAGTAGTTGTGTAGTGATGAGGTGTGTTGTAGTTGTGTAGTGATGAGGTGTGTTGTAGTTGTGCAGTGATGAGGTGTGTTGTAGTTGTGTAGTGATGAGGTGTGTTGTAGATGTGTAGTGATGAGGTGTGTTGTAGATGTGTAGGGATGAGGTGTGTTGTAGATGTGTAGTGATGAGGTGTGTTGTAGATGTGTACTGATGAGGTGTGTTGTAGATGTGTAGTGATGAGGTGTGTTGTAGATGTGTAGTGATGAGGTGTGTTGTAGATGTGTAGGGATGAGGTGTGTTGTAGTTGTGTAGTGATGAGGTGTGTTGTAGATGTGTAGTGATGAGGTGTGTTGTAGATGTGTAGTGATGAGGTGTGTTGTAGATGTGTAGTGATGAGGTGTGTTGTAGTTGTGTAGGGATGAGGTGTGTTGTAGATGTGTAGTGATGAGGTGTGTTGTAGATGTGTAGTGATGAGGTGTGTTGTAGATGTGTAGTGATGAGGTGTGTTGTAGTTGTGTAGTGATGAGGTGTGTTGTAGATGTGTAGTGATGAGGTGTGTTGTAGATGTGTAGTGATGAGGTGTGTTGTAGTTGTGTAGTGATGAGGTGTGTTGTAGTTGTGTAGTGATGAGGTGCGTTGTAGTTGTGTAGTGATGAGGTGTGTTGTAGATGTGTAGTGATGAGGTGCGTTGTAGTTGTGTAGTGATGAGGTGCGTTGTAGTTGTGTAGTGATGAGGTGTGTTGTAGATGAGGTGTGTTGTAGATGTGTAGTGATGAGGTGTGTTGTAGTTGTGTAGTGATGAGGTGTGTTGTAGTTGTGTAGTGATGAGGTGTGTTGTAGATGTGTAGTGATGAGGTGTGTTGTAGATGTGTAGTGATGAGGTGCGTTGTAGTTGTGTAGTGATGAGGTGTGTTGTAGTTGTGTAGTGATGAGGTGTGTTGTAGATGTGTAGTGATGGGGTGTGTTGTAGTTGTGTAGTGATAAGGTGTGTTGTAGTTGTGTAGTGATGAGGTGTGTTGTAGATGTGTAGTGATGAGGTGTGTTGTAGATGTGTAGTGATGAGGTGCGTTGTAGTTGTGTAGTGATGAGGTGCGTTGTAGTTGTGTAGTGATGAGGTGCGTTTTAGTTGTGTAGTGATGAGGTGTGTTGTAGATGTGTAGTGATGAGGTGCGTTGTAGATGTGTAGTGATGAGGTGCGTTGTAGTTGTGTAGTGATGAGGTGCGTTTTAGTTGTGTAGTGATGAGGTGTGTTGTAGTTGTGTAGTGATGAGGTGTGTTGTAGTTGTGTAGTGATGAGGTGTGTTGTAGATGAGGTGTGTTGTAGATGTGTAGTGATGAGGTGCGTTGTAGTTGTGTAGTGATGAGGTGTGTTGTAGTTGTGTAGTGATGAGGTGTGTTGTAGATGTGTAGTGATGAGGTGTGTTGTAGTTGTGTAGTGATGAGGTGTGTTGTAGTTGTGCAGTGATGAGGTGTGTTGTAGTTGTGTAGTGATGAGGTGTGTTGTAGATGTGTAGGGATGAGGTGTGTTGTAGATGTGTAGTGATGAGGTGTGTTGTAGATGTGTAGTGATGAGGTGTGTTGTAGTTGTGTAGTGATGAGGTGTGTTGTAGATGTGTAGTAGTTGTGCAGTGATGAGGTGTGTTGTAGTTGTGTAGTGATGAGGTGTGTTGTAGTTGTGTAGTGATGAGGTGTGTTGTAGTTGTGTAGTGATGAGGTGTGTTGTAGATGTGTAGTGATGAGGTGTGTTGTAGATGTGTAGTGATGAGGTGTGTTGTAGATGTGTAGTAGTTGTGCAGTGATGAGGTGTGTTGTAGATGTGTAGTGATGAGGTGTGTTGTAGATGTGTAGTGATGAGGTGTGTTGTAGATGTGTAGTGATGAGGTGTGTTGTAGTTGTGTAGTGATGAGGTGTGTTGTAGATGTGTAGTGATGAGGTGTGTTGTAGATGTGTAGTGATGAGGTGTGTTGTAGATGTGTAGTGATGAGGTGTGTTGTAGTTGTGTAGTGATGAGGTGTGTTGTAGATGTGTAGTGATGAGGTGTGTTGTAGATGTGTAGTGATGAGGTGTGTTGTAGATGTGTAGTGATGAGGTGTGTTGTAGATGTGTAGTGATGAGGTGTGTTGTAGATGTGTAGTGATGAGGTGTGTTGTAGTTGTGTAGGGATGAGGTGTGTTGTAGATGTGTAGTGATGAGGTGTGTTGTAGATGTGTAGTGATGAGGTGTGTTGTAGTTGTGTAGTGATGAGGTGTGTTGTAGTTGTGTAGTGATGAGGTGTGTTGTAGATGTGTAGTGATGAGGTGTGTTGTAGTTGTGTAGTGATGAGGTGTGTTGTAGTTGTGTAGTGATGAGGTGTGTTGTAGTTGTGTAGTGATGAGGTGTGTTGTAGATGTGTAGTGATGAGGTGTGTTGTAGATGTGTAGGGATGAGGTGTGTTGTAGATGTGTAGTGATGAGGTGTGTTGTAGATGTGTAGTGATGAGGTGTGTTGTAGATGTGTAGTAGTTGTGCAGTGATGAGGTGTGTTGTAGTTGTGTAGTGATGAGGTGTGTTGTAGTTGTGTAGTGATGAGGTGTGTTGTAGTTGTGTAGTGATGAGGTGTGTTGTAGATGTGTAGTGATGAGGTGTGTTGTAGATGTGTAGGGATGAGGTGTGTTGTAGATGTGTAGTAGTTGTGTAGTGATGAGGTGTGTTGTAGTTGTGTAGGGATGAGGTGTGTTGTAGATGTGTAGTGATGAGGTGTGTTGTAGTTGTGTAGTGATGAGGTGTGTTGTAGTTGTGTAGTGATGAGGTGTGTTGTAGATGTGTAGTGATGAGGTGTGTTGTAGTTGTGTAGTGATGAGGTGTGTTGTAGTTGTGTAGTGATGAGGTGCGTTGTAGTTGTGTAGTGATGAGGTGTGTTGTAGATGTGTAGTGATGAGGTGTGTTGTAGTTGTGTAGTGATGAGGTGTGTTGTAGATGTGTAGTGATGAGGTGTGTTGTAGTTGTGTAGTGATGAGGTGTGTTGTAGATGAGGTGTGTTGTAGATGTGTAGTGATGAGGTGCGTTGTAGATGTGTAGTGATGAGGTGCGTTGTAGTTGTGTAGTGATGAGGTGCGTTGTAGTTGTGTAGTGATGAGGTGTGTTGTAGTTGTGTAGTGATGAGGTGTGTTGTAGTTGTGTAGTGATGAGGTGTGTTGTAGATGTGTAGTGATGAGGTGTGTTGTAGTTGTGTAGTGATGACGTGTGTTGTAGATGTGTAGTGATGAGGTGTGTTGTAGTTGTGTAGTGATGAGGTGTGTTGTAGTTGTGTAGTGATGAGGTGCGTTGTAGTTGTGTAGTGATGAGGTGTGTTGTAGTTGTGTAGTGATGAGGTGTGTTGTAGTTGTGTAGTGATGAGGTGTGTTGTAGATGAGGTGTGTTGTAGATGTGTAGTGATGAGGTGCGTTGTAGTTGTGTAGTGATGAGGTGTGTTGTAGTTGTGTAGTGATGAGGTGTGTTGTAGATGTGTAGTGATGAGGTGTGTTGTAGTTGTGTAGTGATGAGGTGTGTTGTAGTTGTGCAGTGATGAGGTGTGTTGTAGTTGTGTAGTGATGAGGTGTGTTGTAGATGTGTAGTGATGAGGTGTGTTGTAGATGTGTAGTGATGAGGTGTGTTGTAGATGTGTAGGGATGAGGTGTGTTGTAGATGTGTAGTGATGAGGTGTGTTGTAGTTGTGTAGTGATGAGGTGTGTTGTAGTTGTGTAGTGATGAGGTGTGTTGTAGATGTGTAGTGATGAGGTGTGTTGTAGTTGTGCAGTGATGAGGTGTGTTGTAGTTGTGTAGTGATGAGGTGTGTTGTAGATGTGTAGTGATGAGGTGTGTTGTAGTTGTGTAGTGATGAGGTGTGTTGTAGATGTGTAGTGATGAGGTGTGTTGTAGTTGTGTAGTGATGAGGTGTGTTGTAGATGAGGTGTGTTGTAGATGTGTAGTGATGAGGTGCGTTGTAGTTGTGTAGTGATGAGGTGCGTTGTAGTTGTGTAGTGATGAGGTGTGTTGTAGTTGTGTAGTGATGAGGTGTGTTGTAGTTGTGTAGTGATGAGGTGTGTTGTAGATGTGTAGTGATGAGGTGTGTTGTAGTTGTGTAGTGATGAGGTGTGTTGTAGTTGTGTAGTGATGAGGTGCGTTGTAGTTGTGTAGTGATGAGGTGTGTTGTAGTTGTGTAGTGATGAGGTGTGTTGTAGTTGTGTAGTGATGAGGTGTGTTGTAGATGAGGTGTGTTGTAGATGTGTAGTGATGAGGTGCGTTGTAGTTGTGTAGTGATGAGGTGTGTTGTAGTTGTGTAGTGATGAGGTGTGTTGTAGTTGTGTAGTGATGAGGTGTGTTGTAGATGAGGTGTGTTGTAGATGTGTAGTGATGAGGTGTGTTGTAGATGTGTAGTGATGAGGTGTGTTGTAGATGTGTAGTGATGAGGTGTGTTGTAGATGTGTAGTGATGAGGTGTGTTGTAGTTGTGTAGTGATGAGGTGTGTTGTAGTTGTGTAGTGATGAGGTGTGTTGTAGATGTGTAGTGATGAGGTGTGTTGTAGTTGTGTAGTGATGAGGTGTGTTGTAGATGTGTAGTGATGAGGTGTGTTGTAGATGTGTAGGGATGAGGTGTGTTGTAGATGTGTAGTGATGAGGTGTGTTGTAGATGTGTAGTGATGAGGTGTGTTGTAGATGTGTAGTGATGAGGTGTGTTGTAGTTGTGTAGGGATGAGGTGTGTTGTAGATGTGTAGTGATGAGGTGTGTTGTAGATGTGTAGTGATGAGGTGTGTTGTAGATGTGTAGTGATGAGGTGTGTTGTAGTTGTGTAGTGATGAGGTGTGTTGTAGATGTGTAGTGATGAGGTGTGTTGTAGATGTGTAGTGATGAGGTGTGTTGTAGTTGTGTAGTGATGAGGTGTGTTGTAGTTGTGTAGTGATGAGGTGCGTTGTAGTTGTGTAGTGATGAGGTGTGTTGTAGATGTGTAGTGATGAGGTGCGTTGTAGTTGTGTAGTGATGAGGTGCGTTGTAGTTGTGTAGTGATGAGGTGTGTTGTAGTTGTGCAGTGATGAGGTGTGTTGTAGTTGTGTAGTGATGAGGTGTGTTGTAGATGTGTAGGGATGAGGTGTGTTGTAGATGTGTAGTGATGAGGTGTGTTGTAGATGTGTAGTGATGAGGTGTGTTGTAGATGTGTAGTAGTTGTGCAGTGATGAGGTGTGTTGTAGATGTGTAGTGATGAGGTGTGTTGTAGATGTGTAGTAGTTGTGCAGTGATGAGGTGTGTTGTAGATGTGTAGTGATGAGGTGTGTTGTAGTTGTGTAGTGATGAGGTGTGTTGTAGTTGTGTAGTGATGAGGTGTGTTGTAGATGTGTAGGGATGAGGTGTGTTGTAGATGTGTAGTGATGAGGTGTGTTGTAGATGTGTAGTGATGAGGTGTGTTGTAGTTGTGTAGTGATGAGGTGTGTTGTAGTTGTGTAGTGATGAGGTGTGTTGTAGTTGTGTAGTGATGAGGTGTGTTGTAGATGTGTAGTGATGAGGTGTGTTGTAGATGTGTAGTGATGAGGTGTGTTGTAGATGTGTAGTGATGAGGTGTGTTGTAGTTGTGCAGTGATGAGGTGTGTTGTAGTTGTGTAGGGATGAGGTGTGTTGTAGATGTGTAGTAGTTGTGCAGTGATGAGGTGTGTTGTAGATGTGTAGTGATGAGGTGTGTTGTAGATGTGTAGTAGTTGTGCAGTGATGAGGTGTGTTGTAGATGTGTAGTAGTTGAGTAGTGATGAGGTGTGTTGTAGTTGTGTAGTGATGAGGTGTGTTGTAGATGTGTAGTGATGAGGTGTGTTGTAGTTGTGTAGTGATGAGGTGTGTTGTAGATGTGTAGTGATGAGGTGTGTTGTAGTTGTGTAGTGATGAGGTGTGTTGTAGTTGTGTAGTGATGAGGTGCGTTGTAGTTGTGTAGTGATGAGGTGTGTTGTAGATGTGTAGTGATGAGGTGTGTTGTAGTTGTGTAGTGATGAGGTGCGTTGTAGTTGTGTAGTGATGAGGTGTGTTGTAGTTGTGTAGTGATGAGGTGTGTTGTAGTTGTGTAGTGATGAGGTGTGTTGTAGATGAGGTGTGTTGTAGATGTGTAGTGATGAGGTGCGTTGTAGTTGTGTAGTGATGAGGTGTGTTGTAGTTGTGTAGTGATGAGGTGTGTTGTAGATGTGTAGTGATGAGGTGTGTTGTAGTTGTGTAGTGATGAGGTGTGTTGTAGTTGTGCAGTGATGAGGTGTGTTGTAGTTGTGTAGTGATGAGGTGTGTTGTAGATGTGTAGGGATGAGGTGTGTTGTAGTTGTGTAGTGATGAGGTGTGTTGTAGTTGTGTAGTGATGAGGTGTGTTGTAGTTGTGTAGTGATGAGGTGTGTTGTAGTTGTGTAGTGATGAGGTGTGTTGTAGTTGTGTAGTGATGAGGTGTGTTGTAGATGTGTAGGGATGAGGTGTGTTGTAGTTGTGTAGTGATGAGGTGTGTTGTAGTTGTGTAGTGATGAGGTGTGTTGTAGTTGTGTAGTGATGAGGTGTGTTGTAGTTGTGTAGTGATGAGGTGTGTTGTAGATGTGTAGTGATGAGGTGTGTTGTAGATGTGTAGTGATGAGGTGTGTTGTAGATGTGTAGTAGTTGTGCAGTGATGAGGTGTGTTGTAGATGTGTAGTGATGAGGTGTGTTGTAGTTGTGTAGTGATGAGGTGTGTTGTAGATGTGTAGTGATGAGGTGTGTTGTAGTTGTGTAGGGATGAGGTGTGTTGTAGATGTGTAGTGATGAGGTGTGTTGTAGATGTGTAGTGATGAGGTGTGTTGTAGTTGTGTAGTGATGAGGTGTGTTGTAGTTGTGTAGTGATGAGGTGTGTTGTAGTTGTGTAGTGATGAGGTGTGTTGTAGTTGTGTAGTGATGAGGTGTGTTGTAGTTGTGTAGTGATGAGGTGTGTTGTAGATGTGTAGTGATGAGGTGTGTTGTAGTTGTGTAGTGATGAGGTGTGTTGTAGTTGTGTAGTGATGAGGTGTGTTGTAGTTGTGTAGTGATGAGGTGTGTTGTAGTTGTGTAGTGATGAGGTGTGTAGTAGTTGTGTAGTGATGAGGTGTGTTGTAGATGTGTAGTGATGAGGTGTGTTGTAGATGTGTAGGGATGAGGTGTGTTGTAGATGTGTAGTGATGAGGTGTGTTGTAGATGTGTAGTGATGAGGTGTGTTGTAGATGTGTAGTAGTTGTGCAGTGATGAGGTGTGTTGTAGTTGTGTAGTGATGAGGTGTGTTGTAGTTGTGTAGTGATGAGGTGTGTTGTAGTTGTGTAGTGATGAGGTGTGTTGTAGTTGTGTAGTGATGAGGTGTGTTGTAGATGTGTAGTGATGAGGTGTGTTGTAGATGTGTAGTGATGAGGTGTGTTGTAGATGTGTAGTGATGAGGTGTGTTGTAGATGTGTAGTAGTTGTGTAGTGATGAGGTGTGTTGTAGTTGTGTAGGGATGAGGTGTGTTGTAGTTGTGTAGTGATGAGGTGTGTTGTAGTTGTGTAGTGATGAGGTGTGTTGTAGTTGTGTAGTGATGAGGTGTGTTGTAGTTGTGTAGTGATGAGGTGTGTTGTAGTTGTGTAGGGATGAGGTGTGTTGTAGATGTGTAGGGATGAGGTGTGTTGTAGATGTGTAGTAGTTGTGTAGTGATGAGGTGTGTTGTAGTTGTGTAGTGATGAGGTGTGTTGTAGTTGGGTAGTGATGAGGTGTGTTGTAGATGTGTAGTGATGAGGTGTGTTGTAGATGTGTAGGGATGAGGTGTGTTGTAGATGTGTAGTAGTTGTGTAGTGATGAGGTGTGTTGTAGTTGTGTAGGGATGAGGTGTGTTGTAGTTGTGTAGTGATGAGGTGTGTTGTAGTTGTGTAGGGATGAGGTGTGTTGTAGATGTGTAGTGATGAGGTGTGTTGTAGATGTGTAGTGATGAGGTGTGTTGTAGATGTGTAGTGATGAGGTGTGTTGTAGATGTGTAGTGATGAGGTGTGTTGTAGATGTGTAGTGATGAGGTGTGTTGTAGATGTGTAGTGATGAGGTGTGTTGTAGTTGTGTAGTGATGAGGTGTGTTGTAGATGTGTAGTGATGAGGTGTGTTGTAGTTGTGTAGTGATGAGGTGTGTTGTAGATGAGGTGTGTTGTAGATGAGGTGTGTTGTAGTTGTGTAGTGATGAGGTGTGTTGTAGATGTGTAGTGATGAGGTGCGTTGTAGTTGTGTAGTGATGAGGTGCGTTGTAGTTGTGTAGTGATGAGGTGTGTTGTAGTTGTGTAGTGATGAGGTGTGTTGTAGTTGTGTAGTGATGAGGTGTGTTGTAGATGTGTAGTGATGAGGTGTGTTGTAGTTGTGTAGTGATGAGGTGTGTTGTAGATGAGGTGTGTTGTAGATGTGTAGTGATGAGGTGCGTTGTAGTTGTGTAGTGATGAGGTGCGTTGTAGTTGTGTAGTGATGAGGTGTGTTGTAGTTGTGTAGTGATGAGGTGTGTTGTAGATGTGTAGTGATGAGGTGTGTTGTAGTTGTGTAGTGATGAGGTGTGTTGTAGTTGTGTAGTGATGAGGTGCGTTGTAGTTGTGTAGTGATGAGGTGTGTTGTAGTTGTGTAGTGATGAGGTGTGTTGTAGTTGTGTAGTGATGAGGTGTGTTGTAGATGTGTAGTGATGAGGTGTGTTGTAGTTGTGTAGTGATGAGGTGTGTTGTAGTTGTGTAGTGATGAGGTGTGTTGTAGATGTGTAGTGATGAGGTGTGTTGTAGTTGTGTAGTGATGAGGTGTGTTGTAGATGTGTAGTGATGAGGTGTGTTGTAGTTGTGTAGTGATGAGGTGTGTTGTAGATGAGGTGCGTTGTAGTTGTGTAGTGATGAGGTGTGTTGTAGATGTGTAGTGATGAGGTGTGTTGTAGTTGTGTAGTGATGAGGTGTGTTGTAGTTGTGTAGTGATGAGGTGTGTTGTAGATGTGTAGTGATGAGGTGTGTTGTAGATGTGTAGTGATGAGGTGTGTTGTAGTTGTGTAGTGATGAGGTGTGTTGTAGATGTGTAGGGATGAGGTGTGTTGTAGTTGTGTAGTGATGAGGTGTGTTGTAGATGTGTAGTGATGAGGTGTGTTGTAGTTGTGTAGTGATGAGGTGTGTTGTAGATGTGTAGTGATGAGGTGTGTTGTAGATGAGGTGTGTTGTAGATGTGTAGTGATGAGGTGCGTTGTAGATGAGGTGTGTTGTAGTTGTGTAGTGATGAGGTGTGTTGTAGTTGTGTAGTGATGAGGTGTGTTGTAGATGAGGTGTGTTGTAGTTGTGTAGTGATGAGGTGTGTTGTAGTTGTGTAGTGATGAGGTGTGTTGTAGATGAGGTGTGTTGTAGATGTGTAGTGATGAGGTGTGTTGTAGTTGTGTAGTGATGAGGTGTGTTGTAGATGAGGTGCGTTGTAGTTGTGTAGTGATGAGGTGCGTTGTAGTTGTGTAGTGATGAGGTGCGTTGTAGTTGTGTAGTGATGAGGTGTGTTGTAGTTGTGTAGTGATGAGGTGTGTTGTAGATGTGTAGTGATGAGGTGTGTTGTAGATGAGGTGTGTTGTAGATGTGTAGTGATGAGGTGCGTTGTAGATGAGGTGTGTTGTAGTTGTGTAGTGATGAGGTGTGTTGTAGTTGTGTAGTGATGAGGTGTGTTGTAGATGAGGTGTGTTGTAGTTGTGTAGTGATGAGGTGTGTTGTAGTTGTGTAGTGATGAGGTGTGTTGTAGATGAGGTGTGTTGTAGATGTGTAGTGATGAGGTGTGTTGTAGTTGTGTAGTGATGAGGTGTGTTGTAGATGAGGTGCGTTGTAGTTGTGTAGTGATGAGGTGCGTTGTAGTTGTGTAGTGATGAGGTGCGTTGTAGTTGTGTAGTGATGAGGTGTGTTGTAGTTGTGTAGTGATGAGGTGTGTTGTAGATGTGTAGTGATGAGGTGTGTTGTAGATGTGTAGTGATGAGGTGTGTTGTAGATGTGTAGTGATGAGGTGTGTTGTAGTTGTGCAGTGATGAGGTGTGTTGTAGTTGTGTAGGGATGAGGTGTGTTGTAGTTGTGCAGTGATGAGGTGTGTTGTAGTTGTGCAGTGATGAGGTGTGTTGTAGTTGTGTAGGGATGAGGTGTGTTGTAGTTGTGCAGTGATGAGGTGTGTTGTAGTTGTGCAGTGATGAGGTGTGTTGTAGTTGTGTAGGGATGAGGTGTGTTGTAGTTGTGTAGTGATGAGGTGTGTTGTAGTTGTGTAGTGATGAGGTGTGTTGTAGATGTGTAGTGATGAGGTGTGTTGTAGTTGTGTAGTGATGAGGTGTGTTGTAGTTGTGTAGTGATGAGGTGTGTTGTAGTTGTGTAGGGATGAGGTGTGTTGTAGTTGTGCAGTGATGAGGTGTGTTGTAGTTGTGCAGTGATGAGGTGTGTTGTAGTTGTGTAGTGATGAGGTGTGTTGTAGTTGTGTAGTGATGAGGTGTGTTGTAGTTGTGCAGTGATGAGGTGTGTTGTAGTTGTGTAGGGATGAGGTGTGTTGTAGTTGTGTAGTGATGAGGTGTGTTGTAGTTGTGTAGTGATGAGGTGTGTTGTAGTTGTGTAGTGATGAGGTGTGTTGTAGTTGTGCAGTGATGAGGTGTGTTGTAGTTGTGTAGGGATGAGGTGTGTTGTAGTTGTGCAGTGATGAGGTGTGTTGTAGTTGTGTAGTGATGAGGTGTGTTGTAGATGTGTAGTAGTTGTGCAGTGATGAGGTGTGTTGTAGTTGTGTAGTGATGAGGTGTGTTGTAGTTGTGCAGTGATGAGGTGTGTTGTAGTTGTGCAGTGATGAGGTGTGTTGTAGTTGTGCAGTGATGAGGTGTGTTGTAGTTGTGTAGGGATGAGGTGTGTTGTAGTTGTGCAGTGATGAGGTGTGTTGTAGTTGTGTAGGGATGAGGTGTGTTGTAGTTGTGTAGTGATGAGGTGTGTTGTAGTTGTGCAGTGATGAGGTGTGTTGTAGTTGTGCAGTGATGAGGTGTGTTGTAGTTGTGCAGTGATGAGGTGTGTTGTAGTTGTGTAGGGATGAGGTGTGTTGTAGTTGTGTAGTGATGAGGTGTGTTGTAGTTGTGTAGTGATGAGGTGTGTTGTAGTTGTGTAGTGATGAGGTGTGTTGTAGATGTGTAGTAGTTGTGCAGTGATGAGGTGTGTTGTAGTTGTGTAGGGATGAGGTGTGTTGTAGATGTGTAGTAGTTGTGCAGTGATGAGGTGTGTTGTAGATGTGTAGTGATGAGGTGTGTTGTAGATGTGTAGTAGTTGTGCAGTGATGAGGTGTGTTGTAGTTGTGTAGTGATGAGGTGTGTTGTAGTTGTGTAGTGATGAGGTGTGTTGTAGATGTGTAGTGATGAGGTGTGTTGTAGATGTGTAGTGATGAGGTGTGTTGTAGATGTGTAGTGATGAGGTGTGTTGTAGTTGTGTAGTGATGAGGTGTGTTGTAGATGTGTAGTGATGAGGTGTGTTGTAGTTGTGTAGTGATGAGGTGTGTTGTAGTTGTGTAGTGATGAGGTGTGTTGTAGATGTGTAGTGATGAGGTGTGTTGTAGATGTGTAGTGATGAGGTGTGTTGTAGTTGTGTAGTGATGAGGTGTGTTGTAGTTGTGTAGTGATGAGGTGTGTTGTAGATGTGTAGTGATGAGGTGTGTTGTAGATGTGTAGGGATGAGGTGTGTTGTAGTTGTGTAGTGATGAGGTGTGTTGTAGTTGTGTAGTGATGTCAGAGAGGTGCTGCAGATGTGTTTTTGTGTGTGTGTGTTCTGAGTACTCAAACTCAGTTGAGACCTGCTGATGGTGTCCTCCAGGTTCCTGGTCCTGGCCTCGTCCTGCTCCAGTTGTCTCTTTACTTCATCCTGTTCTGGTCCAGCAGAGGGCGCTCCGTCCAGCAGCCAGCGCTCCCTCAGGGCCTTCGACTGAACAGGAAATACAACAAGACTGCGGTTAGGACGGTATCATCAAAGTATAAAGATGCAGTGACATCAGACGGACGCTGGTGTCATTCTGTCAATGAACACATGACTGAATGAACATGTGATGGCTGACTTCAGATCAGTGCTGACAGAACATGAAGGGACCGGAGTCCAGATCAGCTGATGTCATGTCTCTGTGTCCTTGTGTCCGTCTGCAGAGCAGCTGCCTGTTCTACATACTGGGCGGCGGCGGTGAGTCTGCGGCGTTGGTCTGATGTCAGATATTTTTACTCTGCAGCTGTTTATAGTCTGATGAAGCTCTGCATCGACACGCCTCCTGATCCACATTGTGAAAACAACTTCCTGTCACCAACAACCAGGGTGAGCAGCTTCACCGTGAGTGTCGCTGCTTCTAACGCTCCATCGCATCTTTGTTTTTATTGTTCATTTTTGTTTTGAATGTTCTGAATCCTGTTTGTAAACATCAGGTTTTTTATTTGTTTTTATTGTTCATATAAAAAAAACAGCAGCAGCTGAAAATCACTGATAAACAACTTCCTCTGCTGTCACATGACAATGCTCCCTGTGGACTGAATGTCTCACACATTTGAAGACATGAAGACACGTCTCTGTGTGTGTCTGTCTAACAGAACCTATCCGTAGCTCCACTAACACACCCAGATAATAATACTGCTGCATGTATCCTTCTGCATCTGTCTCACCTTCAGGTGCTGCAGGGCTCTCCTGTCGTCCTCCAGCTGACGTTTCTTGTTCTCAATCTCAGTCTGCCACTTCCTCTTCTCCTGAGGCATGATGGGAAACACACAACAGTTGAAGCTTCAAGCATGTTAAGACATGACTGAGGCCCCGATAACACTTCACCTGTTTATAGCGTAAACACTTCAACTGTTTACAGTGTCAACACTTCAACTGTTTACAACATAAACACTTCAACTGTTTATAGCGTCAACACTTCAACTGTTTACAGTGTAAACACTTCAACTGTTTACCGTGTAAACACTTCAACTGTTTACAGTGTAAACACTTCAACTGTTTACAACATAAACACTTCAACTGTTTACAACATAAACACTTCAGCTGGTTACAGTGTAGACACTTCAACTGTTTACAACATAAACACTTCAGCTGGTTACAACATAAACACTTCAGCTGGTTACAACATAAACACTTCAGGTGGTTACAGTGTAGACACTTCAACTGTTTACAGTGTAAACACTTCAACTGTTTACAACATAAACACTTCAACTGTTTACAACATAAACACTTCAGGTGGTTACAGTGTAGACACTTCAACTGTTTACAGTGTAAACACTTCAACTGTTTACAACATAAACACTTCAACTGTTTACAACATAAACACTTCAGCCGGTTACAGTGTAGACACTTCAACTGTTTACGGTGTAAAGACTCCATCTGTTTACAGCATAAACACTTCAACTGTTCACAACATAAACACTTCAACTATTTACAACAAAAACACTTCAACTGTTTACAGCATCAACACTTCAACTGTTTACAGTAAAAACACTTCAGCTGTTTACAGTGTAAACACTTCCACTGTTTACAACATAAACACTTCAACTGTTTACAACATAAACACTTCCACTGTTTACAACATAAACACTTCAACTGTTTACAGTGTAAACACTTCAACTGTTCACAACATAAACACTTCAACTGTTTACAGCATGAACACTTCAACTGTTCACAACATAAACACTTCAACTATTTACAACAAAAACACTTCAACTGTTTACAACATAAACACTTCAGCTGGTTACAGTGTAGACACTTCAAGTGTTTACAGTGAAAACACTTCAACTGTTTACAATGTAAACACTTCAACTGTTTACAGTGTAAACACTTCCACTGTTTACAACATAAACACTTCAACTGTTTACAATGTAAACACTTCAACTGTTTACAGCGTGAACACTTCAAGAATTTACAACATAAACACTTCAACTGTCTACAGCGTAAACATCGAGATAAAAACACAGTACTGTTGCAGTTGCTGCTGATGTCTGAGATGCAACACGATTAAATTACACTGGAAGTAGATGAGTGTGTGTGTGTGTGTGTGTGTGTGTGTGTGGATCAATAAGTGCATTAGTGTCAGAGCTCTGATCAGCTCAGAGGGTCAGGGTGTGTCTGCAGGTCTTAGTATCTGCTGCAGTCAGACGTGTGTGTGTGTATTACGTGTGTGTGTGTGTGTGTGTGTGTGTGTGTGTGTGTGGGAGGGTGGGTGTGTGTGTGTGGTGTGTGTGTGTGTGGTGTGTTCACTGACAGTATGTACATTACACTCACTGCGAGGAGCTGCTGCCGATCCTGCTGAGCCTCACCGACCCTGAGGGACACACGCACACAGATATTAGAGTTAATGTGTTCATCACCAGGGGTCACTGTAGGTCACTGCAGCAGCACTGGGTGTCGGCCTAACCTATGAGGTCAGAGGGGTGATCTTAGAGCAGGAAGTATCAGGTTTGAAGAGGAAACATGAAGTAAGTGTAGCCAAAGACAGTGGATAAACCAAGACGGTCCACTGCGAGTCAGTTTCCTGTATCAGTGTCACGTGGGGTTGGCGACCACCACACCCCTTTAGGAGACTAACAGCAGGTCCTGAGTCCATTGACTTCAGTGGGAGAAATGAACGTGATTACAGATTATGGCTGATTCTTTCTCCCCATAGTCACGGAAGCAAATATTGGACCTATTTATCACAAGCCACATATCTTCAGAACATCCCGACACCAAAATGGCAAATTTCAGACGGACAAATCAGGAGAAAATTTACTTTGTTCAAGACCTGTCTCTGTCTCAACAACACACTCTCACGAGATCTGGCAACAGATATCTCCTCTCTGGTGCTGAAATCAGTGCAGTTTCATCAAAGATACAGTCAGGTCCAATTGGTTATAATCAGTGGTTTTCACAGTCAGGTCCGGTTGGTTATAATCAGTCAGGTCCGGTTGGTTATAATCAGTGGTTTTCACAGTCAGGTCCGTTTGGTTATAATCAGTGGTTTTCACAGTCAGGTCCGGTTGGTTATAATCAGTCAGGTCCGGTTGGTTATAATCAGTCAGGTTCGGTTGGTTATAATCAGTCAGGTCCGGTTGGTTATAATCAGTGGTTTTCACAGTCAGGTCCGGTTGGTTATAATCAGTCAGATTCGGTTGGTTATAATCAGTAGTTTTCACAGTCAGGTCCGGTTGGTTATAATCAGTCAGGTCCGGTTGGTTATAATCAGTCAGGTTCGGTTGGTTATAATCAGTCAGGTCCGGTTGGTTATAATCAGTGGTTTTCACAGTCAGGTCCGGTTGGTTATAATCAGTCAGGTCCGGTTGGTTATAATCAGTAGTTTTCACAGTCAGGTCCGGTTGGTTATAATCAGTGGTTTTCACAGTCAGGTCCGGTTGGTTATAATCAGTAGTTTTCACAGTCAGGTCCGGTTGGTTATAATCAGTCAGGTCTGGTTGGTTATAATCAGTGGTTTTCACAGTCAGGTCCGGTTGGTTATAATCAGTGGTTTTCACAGTCAGGTCCGGTTGGTTATAATCAGTGGTTTTCACAGTCAGGTCCGGTTGGTTATAATCAGTGGTTTTCACAGTCAGGTCCGGTTGGTTATAATCAGTGGTTTTCACAGTCAGGTCCGGTTGGTTATAATCAGTAGTTTTCACAGTCAGGTCCGGTTGGTTATAATCAGTGGTTTTCACAGTCAGGTCCGGTTGGTTATAATCAGTAGTTTTCACAGTCAGGTCCGGTTGGTTATAATCAGTCAGGTCCGGTTGGTTATAATCAGTGGTTTTCACAGTCAGGTCCGGTTGGTTATAATCAGTGGTTTTCACAGTCAGGTCCGGTTGGTTATAATCAGTCAGGTCCGTTTGGTTATAATCAGTGGTTTTCACAGTCAGGTCCGGTTGGTTATAATCAGTCAGGTCCGGTTGGTTATAATCAGTCAGGTCCGGTTGGTTATTATCAGTGGTTTTCACAGTCAGGTCTGGTTGGCAGTTGGTCCAGAGGATCAGCTGGACTCTGCTGAGCTCCACACTTTCCTGGTTTTATTTTAGTGAAGCTGAACTCAAAGGATCCTGAACAAAGCTGCTGTCCATCTCCATGGCGACTGGACTCTACAACAGAGAATCTGAGCTGCAGAGAAAAACACCAGCCACAGGCTCTGATATATGTACTGGGTCCACTGGAAACCAGTTCAGACTGCAGAGCATCAGCACAGGACAGACAGGAAGTTCACCTCAAAATAAAATTACAAACCAACAAACCAGCTTCTGTGTTCCTCTTATTGTGTCCACACCCTGACACAGACCACCTCACTCAACTACAGACCAGTACAGACCAGTACAGACCAGTACAGACAGGTACAGACAGGTACAGACAAGTACAGACAGGTACAGACAGGTACAGACCGGTACAGACCGGTACAGACCGGTACAGACAGGTACAGACCAGTACAGACAGGTACAGACCAGTACAGACAGGTACAGACCAGTACAGACCGGTACAGACAGGTACAGACAGGTACAGACCAGTACAGACCGGTACAGACAGGTACAGACCGGTACAGACAGGTACAGACCGGTACAGACCAGTACAGACCGGTACAGACCAGTACAGACCGGTACAGACAGGTACAGACCAGTACAGACAGGTACAGACCAGTACAGACCAGTACAGACCGGTACAGACCAGTACAGACCAGTACAGACTAGTACAGACCAGTACAGACTAGTACAGACAGGTACAGACCAGTACAGACAGGTACAGACAGGTACAGACCGGTACAGACCGGTACAGACAGGTACAGACAGGTACAGACCAGTACAGACCGGTACAGACAGGTACAGACCAGTACAGACAGGTACAGACCAGTACAGACAGGTACAGACAGGTATAGACCGGTACAGACAGGTACAGACAGGTACAGACCAGTACAGACAGGTACAGACAGGTATAGACCGGTACAGACAGGTACAGACAGGTACAGACCGGTACAGACAGGTACAGACAGGTACAGACCAGTACAGACCAGTACAGACAGGTACAGACAGGTACAGACCAGTACAGACCAGTACAGACAGGTACACAGAAACAGTCAGACATACTTTTCTGATTTGATTGATCTGAATTGTTTTAATAATCAATCTGATGAGTCATAACAATCAGCTGATCGATCAGATAAATATTGATCTGCTCTCAGAATCAGAGGAAATAATTTCATATTAGATTGATTACACTGACTAACTGAAATGATTGTAGCTTTTATTTAATTCTCAGAACTTCCTCCTCAGTTTTCCACAATAAAATCCTTCATTCAGATCATGTTGTGTCTTTTACTGTGAAAACATTAGGAGGAGCAGAACCAACCCAGTGAATTCATCTGTGTCCTTCTCATGTCAGGGATCTGCCCCGAGTGTGTCCTTGAATCACATCCTGTTAAACTCTCCATCCAACATCGCTGATCAACTTTTTTATCTGTTGCCTGGCAACCAACGAAGCTCAACAACTTTGTTGCCGTTGTTTTTCTCACTGAAACACAAAAACAACATTGTCACCTTAAAGAAAAATAAGAGTTCTAAAGAGTTCATCCTGAAGGGCTGACGTTTGACCCAGAACCCTCTGTTAAAAGAAGGGTTCTTTATGAGAGTAAGGGTTCCATTAAGAACCCTGTTCAAGCATAAAGTTCCTTTAGCCCTGGGCTAACCTGTTAAAGTAAAAGCATCACTGGTGGGAGCCACCCTGGATGGGTTCTCGATGAAACCTTTTGCATATGAAAGGGTTCTTTTACTTTTTACACTACAAGTCACATTCACCCATTCACACACACATTGACACATGGTGCCACCTGCAACTCAGTTTTTAACACAGTCACACACAGATGGACACTGAAGAAGACTTCACAACAACAAGTAAAAAGTGAACTTTGATTTCTTACAGTTCAGTTCAGGAGAATTTTGCCTGAATATTTACTGGAGAATAAAACAGGACTTTTGATTTTCTGTAACTTCTGTAAGTTCTCAGTTATTTTGGACTGTTCTGACGCAGCATCACAAACACACAGAATGATAAATAATGAACGGTCCCTTAAACTCCTGGTTCATCATAATGACCCCTCCCTCTGTTAACACGTCACACTTTATATGTTTATATATAATATTAATGTTAATGACTCTGTTTGAACTGCAGCCTGCAGAAATAGACTTTATCTTCACTACTGCTGGTTTTAACATGACTGGGCGAGGCGAAGCTTTTATTTTGAAGACTGTGACCGGAAGTTGTCTAAACTTCTCGAACTTGACAGCATTGATCATAAATCAGGTCCTCGATGTCACAAACTGATCAATATGTAATCAGAAGGCTCGTGCTGCTCATTGATGAGCTGTCCCGTCTGATTCCGCACAGAAAAGTAGAGCACAAAATGTTTTTGTCACTCCGCCGGATTTAATGTCATTTAACCCTTTCCTGTCCTCGTGCGGTGACCACACATACATGTGCATGTTTCCGGTGTCTCTGACGGACTTTAGTGCAGTTTTTCCTCCACAGCTGATTCCCGGTAACACCGGTCCTGACTCAGCGGTCTGACGGACTGATGCCGCACAATGACGACACACCACACGCCCCGCACGTGCACACTCAGGTCACACTTCACGTCATGAACATACAGAACATTTAACACAAGAAGAAGAAGGAAAGAAGGAACGATGGAAACATGATAAAAGAAGAAGAAAAAATAAAGGGTACTTACTCCATGTCTGAGAACAGCTGCTGCTGAGCCCCGAGTCGTCCGGTGGTCTGCATCCGACAGAGAACAGAGACCCGCCCACACCGAGAGGAGGACGGGGGGGGGGGTCAGAGTACTCCACAGTACCAATACTGCAGCACCGACAGGTCAGAGTACTCCACAGTACTAATACTGCTGCACCAACAGGTCAGAGTACTCCACAGTACTAATACTGCTGCACCAACAGGTCAGAGTACTCCACAGTACCAATACTGCAGCACCGACAGGTCAGAGTACTCCACAGTACCAATACTGCTGCACCTACAGGTCAGAGTACTCCACAGTACCAATACTGCAGCACCGACAGGTCAGAGTACTCCACAGTACCAATACTGCAGCACCTACAGGTCTGAGTACTCCACAGTACCAATACTGCAGCACCGACAGGTCAGAGTACTCCACAGTACTAATAATGCTGCACCAACAGGTCAGAGTACTCCACAGTACCAATACTGCAGCACCGACAGGTCAGAGTACTCCACAGTACCAATACTGCTGCACCTACAGGTCAGAGTACTCCACAGTACCAATACTGCAGCACCGACAGGTCAGAGTACTCCACAGTACCAATACTGCTGCACCAACAGGTCAGAGTACTCCACAGTACCAATACTGCAGCACCAACAGGTCAGAGTACTCCACAGTACCAACACTGCAGTACTCCACAGTACCAATACTGCTGCACCTACAGGTCAGAGTACTCCACAGTACCAACACTGCAGTACTCCACAGTACCAATACTGCAGCACCGACAGGTCAGAGTACTCCACAGTACCAATACTGCTGCACCAACAGGTCAGAGTACTCCACAGTACCAATACTGCAGCACCTACAGGTCAGAGCACAGTACCAATACTGCAGCACCTACAGGTCAGAGTACTCCACAGTACCAATACTGCAGCACCAACAGGTCAGAGTACTCCACAGTACCAATACTGCAGCACCTACAGGTCAGAGTACTCCACAGTACCAATACTGCAGCACCGACAGGTCAGAGTACTCCACGGTACCAACACTGCAGTACTCCACAGTACCAATACTGCAGCACCTACAGGTCAGAGCACAGTACCAATACTGCAGCACCGACAGGTCAGAGTACTCCACAGTACCAATACTGCAGTACTCCACAGTACCAATACTGCAGCACCGACAGGTCAGAGTACTCCACAGTACCAACACTGCAGCACCTACAGGTCAGAGTACTCCACAGTACCAATACTGCAGCACCGACAGGTCAGAGTACTCCACAGTACCAATACTGCTGCACCTACAGGTCAGAGTACTCCACAGTACCAACACTGCAGTACTCCACAGTACCAATACTGCAGCACATACAGGTCAGAGTACTCCACGGTACCAATACTGCAGCACCTACAGGTCAGAGTACTCCACAGTACCAATACTGCTGCACCGACAGGTCAGAGTACTCCACAGTACCAATACTCCAGCACCTACAGGTCAGAGTACTCCACAGTACCAATACTGCTGCACCGACAGGTCAGAGTACTCCACAGTACCAATACTGCTGCACCTACAGGTCAGAGTACTCCACAGTACCAATACTGCTGCACCGACAGGTCAGAGTACTCCACAGTACCAACACTGCAGTACTCCACAGTACCAATACTGCAGCACCTACAGGTCAGAGCACAGTACCAATACTGCAGCACCTACAGGTCAGAGTACTCCACAGTACCAACACTGCAGCACCGACAGGTCAGAGTACTCCACAGTACCAATACTGCAGCACCTACAGGTCAGAGTACTCCACAGTATCAATACTGCAGCACTGACAGGTCAGAGTACTCCACAGTACTAATACTGCTGCATCTACAGGTCAGAGTACTCCACAGTACCAATACTGCTGCACTGACAGGTCAGAGTACTCCACAGTACTAATACTGCTGCATCTACAGGTCAGAGTACTCCACAGTATCAATACTGCAGCACTGACAGGTCAGAGTACTCCACAGTACTAATACTGCTGCATCTACAGGTCAGAGTACTCCACAGTACCAACACTGCAGCACCTACAGGTCAGAGTACTCCACAGTATCAATACTGCAGCACTGACAGGTCAGAGTACTCCACAGTACCAATACTGCTGCACCTACAGGTCAGAGTACTCCACAGTACCAATACTGCAGCACCTACAGGTCAGAGCACAGTACCAATACTGCAGCACCTACAGGTCAGAGCACAGTACCAATACTGCAGCACCGACAGGTCAGAGTACTCCACAGTACCAACACTGCAGCACCGACAGGTCAGAGTACTCCACAGTACCAACACTGCAGCACCTACAGGTCAGAGTACTCCACAGTATCAATACTGCAGCACTGACAGGTCAGAGTACTCCACAGTACCAATACTGCAGCACCAACAGGTCAGAGTACTCCACAGTACCAACACTGCAGTACTCCACAGTACCAATACTGCAGCACCTACAGGTCAGAGCACAGTACCAATACTGCAGCACCGACAGGTCAGAGTACTCCACAGTACTAATACTGCTGCACCGACAGGTCAGAGTACTCCACAGTACCAATACTCCAGCACTGACAGGTCAGAGTACTCCACAGTACCAATACTGCTGCACCGACAGGTCAGAGTACTCCACAGTACCAATACTGCTGCACCTACAGGTCAGAGTACTCCACAGTACCAATACTGCTGCACCGACAGGTCAGAGTACTCCACAGTACCAACACTGCAGTACTCCACAGTACCAATACTGCAGCACCTACAGGTCAGAGCACAGTATCAATACTGCAGCACCTACAGGTCAGAGTACTCCACAGTACCAACACTGCAGCACCGACAGGTCAGAGTACTCCACAGTACCAATACTGCAGCACCTACAGGTCAGAGTACTCCACAGTATCAATACTGCAGCACTGACAGGTCAGAGTACTCCACAGTACCAATACTGCAGCACCTACAGGTCAGAGTACTCCACAGTATCAATACTGCAGCACTGACAGGTCAGAGTACTCCACAGTACCAATACTGCTGCACTGACAGGTCAGAGTACTCCACAGTATCAATACTGCAGCACTGACAAGTCAGAGTACTCCACAGTACCAATACTGCAGCACCTACAGGTCAGAGTACTCCACAGTATCAATACTGCAGCACTGACAGGTCAGAGTACTCCACAGTACCAATACTGCTGCACTGACAGGTCAGAGTACTCCACAGTACTAATACTGCTGCATCTACAGGTCAGAGTACTCCACAGTACCAACACTGCAGCACTGACAGGTCAGAGTACTCCACAGTACTAATACTGCTGCATCTACAGGTCAGAGTACTCCACAGTATCAATACTGCAGCACTGACAGGTCAGAGTACTCCACAGTACTAATACTGCTGCACCTACAGGTCAGAGTACTCCACAGTACCAATACTGCAGCACCTACAGGTCAGAGCACAGTACCAATACTGCAGCACCGACAGGTCAGAGTACTCCACAGTACCAACACTGCACTACTCCACAGTACCAATACTGCAGCACCTACAGGTCAGAGCACAGTACCAATACTGCTGCACCTACAGGTCAGAGTACTCCACAGTACCAATACTGCTGCACCGACAGGTCAGAGTACTCCACAGTACCAACACTGCAGTACTCCACAGTACCAATACTGCAGCACCTACAGGTCAGAGCACAGTACCAATACTGCAGCACCTACAGGTCAGAGTACTCCACAGTACCAACACTGCAGCACCGACAGGTCAGAGTACTCCACAGTACCAATACTGCAGCACCTACAGGTCAGAGTACTCCACAGTATCAATACTGCAGCACTGACAGGTCAGAGTACTCCACAGTACCAATACTGCAGCACCTACAGATCAGAGTACTCCACAGTATCAATACTGCAGCACTGACAGGTCAGAGTACTCCACAGTACTAATACTGCTGCATCTACAGGTCAGAGTACTCCACAGTACCAATACTGCAGCACTGACAGGTCAGAGTACTCCACAGTACTAATACTGCTGCATCTACAGGTCAGAGTACTCCACAGTATCAATACTGCAGCACTGACAGGTCAGAGTACTCCACAGTACTAATACTGCTGCATCTACAGGTCAGAGTACTCCACAGTACCAACACTGCAGCACCTACAGGTCAGAGTACTCCACAGTATCAATACTGCAGCACTGACAGGTCAGAGTACTCCACAGTACCAATACTGCTGCACCTACAGGTCAGAGTACTCCACAGTACCAATACTGCAGCACCTACAGGTCAGAGCACAGTACCAATACTGCAGCACCTACAGGTCAGAGCACAGTACCAATACTGCAGCACCGACAGGTCAGAGTACTCCACAGTACCAACACTGCAGCACCGACAGGTCAGAGTACTCCACAGTATCAATACTGCAGCACTGACAGGTCAGAGTACTCCACAGTACCAACACTGCAGTACTCCACAGTACCAATACTGCAGCACCTACAGGTCAGAGCACAGTACCAATACTGCAGCACCGACAGGTCAGAGTACTCCACAGTACCAATACTCCAGCACTGACAGGTCAGAGTACTCCACAGTACCAATACTGCTGCACCGACAGGTCAGAGTACTCCACAGTACCAATACTGCTGCACCTACAGGTCAGAGTACTCCACAGTACCAATACTGCTGCACCGACAGGTCAGAGTACTCCACAGTACCAACACTGCAGTACTCCACAGTACCAATACTGCAGCACCTACAGGTCAGAGCACAGTATCAATACTGCAGTACTGACAGGTCAGAGTACTCCACAGTACCAATACTGCTGCACTGACAGGTCAGAGTACTCCACAGTATCAACACTGCAGCACTGACAGGTCAGAGTACTCCACAGTACCAATACTGCAGCACCTACAGGTCAGAGTACTCCACAGTATCAATACTGCAGCACTGACAGGTCAGAGTACTCCACAGTACCAATACTGCTGCACTGACAGGTCAGAGTACTCCACAGTACTAATACTGCTGCATCTACAGGTCAGAGTACTCCACAGTACCAATACTGCAGCACTGACAGGTCAGAGTACTCCACAGTACTAATACTGCTGCATCTACAGGTCAGAGTACTCCACAGTATCAATACTGCAGCACTGACAGGTCAGAGTACTCCACAGTACTAATACTGCTGCACCTACAGGTCAGAGTACTCCACAGTACCAATACTGCAGCACCTACAGGTCAGAGCACAGTACCAATACTGCAGCACCTACAGGTCAGAGCACAGTACCAATACTGCAGCACCGACAGGTCAGAGTACTCCACAGTACCAACACTGCAGCACCGACAGGTCAGAGTACTCCACAGTATCAATACTGCAGCACTGACAGGTCAGAGTACTCCACAGTACCAATACTGCAGTACTCCACAGTACCAATACTGCAGCACCTACAGGTCAGAGCACAGTACCAATACTGCAGCACCGACAGGTCAGAGTACTCCACAGTACCAATACTCCAGCACTGACAGGTCAGAGTACTCCACAGTACCAATACTGCTGCACCGACAGGTCAGAGTACTCCACAGTACCAATACTGCTGCACCTACAGGTCAGAGTACTCCACAGTACCAATACTGCTGCACCGACAGGTCAGAGTACTCCACAGTACCAACACTGCAGTACTCCACAGTACCAATACTGCAGCACCTACAGGTCAGAGCACAGTATCAATACTGCAGCACTGACAGGTCAGAGTACTCCACAGTACCAATACTGCTGCACTGACAGGTCAGAGTACTCCACAGTATCAATACTGCAGCACTGACAGGTCAGAGTACTCCACAGTACCAATACTGCAGCACCTACAGGTCAGAGTACTCCACAGTATCAATACTGCAGCACTGACAGGTCAGAGTACTCCACAGTACCAATACTGCTGCACTGACAGGTCAGAGTACTCCACAGTACTAATACTGCTGCATCTACAGGTCAGAGTACTCCACAGTACCAATACTGCAGCACTGACAGGTCAGAGTACTCCACAGTACTAATACTGCTGCATCTACAGGTCAGAGTACTCCACAGTATCAATACTGCAGCACTGACAGGTCAGAGTACTCCACAGTACTAATACTGCTGCACCTACAGGTCAGAGTACTCCACAGTACCAATACTGCAGCACCTACAGGTCAGAGCACAGTACCAATACTGCAGCACCGACAGGTCAGAGTACTCCACAGTACCAACACTGCAGCACCGACAGGTCAGAGTACTCCACAGTACCAACACTGCAGCACCTACAGGTCAGAGTACTCCACAGTATCAATACTGCAGCACTGACAGGTCAGAGTACTCCACAGTACCAATACTGCAGCACCGACAGGTCAGAGTACTCCACAGTACCCACACTGCAGCACCTACAGGTCAGAGTACTCCACAGTACCAATACTGCAGCACCTACAGGTCAGAGTACTCCACAGTACCCACACTGCAGCACCTACAGGTCAGAGTAGTCCACAGAACCAACACTGCAGCACCTACAGGTCAGAGTACTCCACAGTACCAACACTGCAGCACCTACAGGTCAGAGTACTCCACAGTATCAATACTGCAGCACTGACAGGTCAGAGTACTCCACAGTACCAACACTGCAGCACCTACAGGTCAGAGTACTCCACAGTACCAATACTGCTGCACCTACAGGTCAGAGTACTCCACAGTACCAATACTGCAGCACTGACAGGTCAGAGTACTCCACAGTACTAATACTGCTGCATCTACAGGTCAGATTACTCCACAGTACCAATACTGCAGCACTGACAGGTCAGAGTACTCCACAGTACCCACACTGCAGCACCTACAGGTCAGAGTACTCCACAGTACCCACACTGCAGCACCTACAGGTCAGAGTACTCCACAGTACCAACACTGCAGCACCTACAGGTCAGAGTACTCCACAGTACCAATACTGCAGCACTGACAGGTCAGAGTACTCCACAGTACCCACACTGCAGCACCTACAGGTCAGAGTACTCCACAGTACCAACACTGCAGCACCTACAGGTCAGAGTACTCCACAGTACCAATACTGCAGCACTGACAGGTCAGAGTACTCCACAGTACCCACACTGCAGCACCTACAGGTCAGAGTACTCCACAGTATCAATACTGCAGCACTGACAGGTCAGAGTACTCCACAGTACTAATACTGCTGCACCTACAGGTCAGAGTACTCCACAGTACCAATACTGCAGCACCTACAGGTCAGAGCACAGTACCAATACTGCAGCACCTACAGGTCAGAGCACAGTACCAATACTGCAGCACCGACAGGTCAGAGTACTCCACAGTACCAACACTGCAGCACCGACAGGTCAGAGTACTCCACAGTATCAATACTGCAGCACTGACAGGTCAGAGTACTCCACAGTACCAATACTGCAGTACTCCACAGTACCAATACTGCAGCACCTACAGGTCAGAGCACAGTACCAATACTGCAGCACCGACAGGTCAGAGTACTCCACAGTACCAATACTCCAGCACTGACAGGTCAGAGTACTCCACAGTACCAATACTGCTGCACCGACAGGTCAGAGTACTCCACAGTACCAATACTGCTGCACCTACAGGTCAGAGTACTCCACAGTACCAATACTGCTGCACCGACAGGTCAGAGTACTCCACAGTACCAACACTGCAGTACTCCACAGTACCAATACTGCAGCACCTACAGGTCAGAGCACAGTATCAATACTGCAGCACTGACAGGTCAGAGTACTCCACAGTACCAATACTGCTGCACTGACAGGTCAGAGTACTCCACAGTATCAATACTGCAGCACTGACAGGTCAGAGTACTCAACAGTACCAATACTGCAGCACCTACAGGTCAGAGTACTCCACAGTATCAATACTGCAGCACTGACAGGTCAGAGTACTCCACAGTACCAATACTGCTGCACTGACAGGTCAGAGTACTCCACAGTACTAATACTGCTGCATCTACAGGTCAGAGTACTCCACAGTACCAATACTGCAGCACTGACAGGTCAGAGTACTCCACAGTACTAATACTGCTGTATCTACAGGTCAGAGTACTCCACAGTATCAATACTGCAGCACTGACAGGTCAGAGTACTCCACAGTACTAATACTGCTGCACCTACAGGTCAGAGTACTCCACAGTACCAATACTGCAGCACCTACAGGTCAGAGCACAGTACCAATACTGCAGCACCGACAGGTCAGAGTACTCCACAGTACCAACACTGCAGCACCGACAGGTCAGAGTACTCCACAGTACCAACACTGCAGCACCTACAGGTCAGAGTACTCCACAGTATCAATACTGCAGCACTGACAGGTCAGAGTACTCCACAGTACCAATACTGCAGCACCGACAGGTCAGAGTACTCCACAGTACCCACACTGCAGCACCTACAGGTCAGAGTACTCCACAGTACCAATACTGCAGCACCTACAGGTCAGAGTACTCCACAGTACCCACACTGCAGCACCTACAGGTCAGAGTAGTCCACAGAACCAACACTGCAGCACCTACAGGTCAGAGTACTCCACAGTACCAACACTGCAGCACCTACAGGTCAGAGTACTCCACAGTATCAATACTGCAGCACTGACAGGTCAGAGTACTCCACAGTACCAACACTGCAGCACCTACAGGTCAGAGTACTCCACAGTACCAATACTGCTGCACCTACAGGTCAGAGTACTCCACAGTACCAATACTGCAGCACTGACAGGTCAGAGTACTCCACAGTACTAATACTGCTGCATCTACAGGTCAGATTACTCCACAGTACCAATACTGCAGCACTGACAGGTCAGAGTACTCCACAGTACCCACACTGCAGCACCTACAGGTCAGAGTACTCCACAGTATCAATACTGCAGCACCTACAGGTCAGAGTACTCCACAGTACCAACACTGCAGCACCTACAGGTCAGAGTACTCCACAGTACCAATACTGCAGCACTGACAGGTCAGAGTACTCCACAGTACCCACACTGCAGCACCTACAGGTCAGAGTACTCCACAGTACCAACACTGCAGCACCTACAGGTCAGAGTACTCCACAGTACCAATACTGCAGCACTGACAGGTCAGAGTACTCCACAGTACCCACACTGCAGCACCTACAGGTCAAAGTACTCCACAGTACCCACACTGCAGCACCTACAGGTCAGAGTACTCCACAGTACCAACACTGCAGCACCTACAGGTCAGAGTACTCCACAGTACCCACACTGCAGCACCTACAGGTCAGAGTACTCCACAGTACCAACACTGCAGCACCTACAGGTCAGAGTACTCCACAGTACCAACACTGCAGCACCTACAGGTCAGAGTACTCCACAGTATCAATACTGCAGCACTGACAGGTCAGAGTACTCCACAGTACCAATACTGCAGCACCGACAGGTCAAAGTACTCCACAGTACCCACACTGCAGCATCTACAGGTCAGAGTACTCCACAGTACCAATACTGCTGCACCTACAAGTCAGAGTACTCCACAGTATCAATACTGCAGCACTGACAGGTCAGAGTACTCCACAGTACCAACACTGCAGTACCTACAGGTCAGAGTACTCCACAGTACCCACACTGCAGCACCTACAGGTCAGAGTACTCCACAGTACCAATACTGCTGCACCTACAGGTCAGAGTACTCCACAGTATCAATACTGCAGCACCGACAGGTCAGAGTACTCCACAGTACCCACACTGCAGCACCTACAGGTCAGAGTACTCCACAGTACCCACACTGCAGCACCTACAGGTCAGAGTACTCCACAGTATCAATACTGCAGCACCGACAGGTCAGAGTACTCCACAGTACCCACACTGCAGCACCTACAGGTCAGAGTACTCCACAGTACCAATACTGCTGCACCTACAGGTCAGAGTACTCCACAGTATCAATACTGCAGCACTGACAGGTCAGAGTACTCCACAGTACTAATACTGCTGCATCTACAGGTCAGATTACTCCACAGTACCAATACTGCAGCACTGACAGGTCAGAGTACTCCACAGTACCAATACTGCAGCACCTACAGGTCAGAGTACTCCACAGTACCAATACTGCAGCACCTACAGGTCAGAGTACTCCACAGTACCAATACTGCAGCACCTACAGGTCAGAGCACAGTACCAATACTGCAGCACCTACAGGTCAGAGTACTCCACAGTACCAATACTGCAGCACCGACAGGTCAGAGTACTCCACGGTATCGATCAGTGATCGATCAGGTTCTATCAGTGATGGTTGTGTTGCTGCTGCGAGTCCAGCAGAGGGCGACATCACACCTTAAGAATCTAAACAAACATCAGTCATCAATAATGTCAACAGGTTAAAGTCACAACGATGAGCTGTATTGATCAAGTGAATCAATATCAAACTGAACTTTGGATCATTTACAGATAAAATCAGTTTCAGAGATGATTATTGTGATCAGTCACTGCTGACTTTCACCAAATTATCAGTTAGTTTATTGATCTTAAATTCTTACTTCCTGAATCAGAAACCGGCAGATTTTCACAATAAAACACACAGAACACGCTCTGTTAAAGGACTACTTTTATTTTGAAAGAACCATCAAAATTAGTGTTTCAGTACACAAATGACCAGTGTGTGTGTGTGTGTGTGTGTGTGTGTGTGTGTGTGTGCGTGTGTGTGTGTGTGCGCGTGTTGGGGGGGTGAAACCTTTTCAAAATAAAAGACATGTTGAACACATTTCTGGCTTGTTTGAGTCTGATTAAAGATCAATAATAAAGTTGTAATATTATAAAAACAAAGTCTTGATTCAGAGAAATGTAAATGCTCCATGTGTAAAAAATTCTGAGGAAAATTAATTTTCCAAAAAGTTAAAATATTCAGAGAATGAAGTTTTCATTTCAAAATATCAGAATAAATAAAATCACGAAAACAGGAAGTGGTCTGTGAATTAAACTTCAAGTTAAAAGTCTCGATATTCAAACTGTTTCTTGCTTAAAAAGATTCTCCAAAAATTCTGACCTGATTTAAATAACATTACAACTTTTCTGTGGAAATATTTGGACCTTAAGCTTGAAATATTATTTCATTTTGAAAGAACAGATCAATAAGCAGATATATTGGTAATAAAATCAGCTGTCTGGTCCTTTGACTCTCAGTTGAAACCTCTAATTAAACTCCATGAACTTTAACAACGATCACATTCGTGTGTTTAGCCCTTCACAGGTTCACGGATCAATAAACTTATTGATCAGGCTGGAGCTCGTACCAAAGATCAGACTCGGACCAGAAATTTAAAAAAGGAGAAAAATAAAATAAATAAATAAATTAAAGATTGAATTGTTTTGTGTTTTTTTAAAGGACGGTCGAGTTGTGTCTTCGTGGTTTCAGTTGTTTCTAAATTATAAAACAAAAAACATTAAAAACGTTAAAAAACTTTGTGATATTGATAAACTGATTTCTCCTCACAGATTCGAGTTGCTGCTTTAAATCATCTGAAATACTACAGGTCCCAAAATCCACTGCTGCAGGAGGCATCCAATCAGAGAGCTGATTCACTGTTTGGATCGATTCAGACATTTTGGACCAGCTCAGCAGCTGTGGAGCACACAGCAGCCGAGGCTCATGGGTAATGTAGTATTAAGATGTTTCTACCTGCAGCCGCGTGTCAACCTTCACTTCATCAAACTGATCAGAGGTCAGTGTGGAGGCAAAGTGTGGTCCCAAAAATCACCCAAACACCTTCAGCTGTGAACGTCACAAACTCTGTTGGATCAGAACATTCAACACCGAACACGCTCATCATCAAATTATTTCACAGTAACGAGATTAAGGTCCCAAAACTGTGGAGATAAAGTTCACCTCATCACCTGGAACATTCAGAATAACTACGAGACAACGATTCAGAAACGTGAGATAAAAATCTCAAACATACCTGAAACACACAAGTTCAAATATTTCAGATTTAGAGATCTTTTCTTTATGAAATAAAGACTGTGGAACTATGACAGTAAGAGTTACTTACGAGACAAACACGTCCCAACACTTCATAGCTACAGAATAAAGACCTCGTACTTCTGACATAATACAGATTATGTATGTTTGGGACAAAGATGTCATGATAATAAAATAAAGACTTTGTAAATACAGAATAAAAATCTCGTACTTTTGACGTAATAAAGATTGTGTCATTGTGAGATAAAGATTTCAAAGTTACGATAATTATCTTGAAGTTACAGGATTAAATTAGCAGGTAAAGAGGACGAATTAATTAAATAAAAACTCGTCTCATTTTAATGACATCATCATCTCTGTCATCTTTGTCATGTGACAAACACAGCAAGTGTCTGTTTGACTTTAAAACTAAAGAAATGGGACACATTGAACTGAACAAAGACAACCAGCACAGCTAATGCTAACAGGAGCTAACACCAGATAAAATTAGCTAACCTGAGCTAACACCAGCTAACACAATCTAACATTAGCTAAGGTTAGGGAACATTACCTAACACCAGCTAACATTTCCTAACATTGGCTACCTTACACAAGCTAATATTAGCTAACATGAGTTAACATTAACTAATTAACAAGCTAACATTAGCTAACTTGAGCTAACATTAACAAACATGAGTTAAAATTCCTTAACATGAGATAAAATAATCTTTCATGTTAACACAAGCTAACATTATCTAACATGAGTTCAAATTACCTGGCTAACATGTGCTAACATTACCTATCATTACCTAACACTAGCTAACATTAGCTAACATGAGTTAAAATTACCTGGCTAACATGAGCTATCATTACCTATCATTACCTAACACTAGCTAACATGAGCTAACATGAGTTAAAATTACCTGGCTTACATGAGCTAACATTACCTATCATTAGCTAACATGAGCTAACGAGTTAAAATTACCTGGCTTACACGAGCTATCATTACCTATCATTACCTAACACTAGCTAACATGAGCTAACATGAGCTAACATTACCTATCATTAGCTAACATGAGCTAACATAAGTTAAAATTACCTGGCTTACATGAGCTAACATTACCTATCATTACCTAACACTAGCTAACATTAGCTAACGTGAGTTAACATTAACTAACAAGCTACCATTAGCTAACATGAGCTTACATTACCTAATATTACTTAACAGAAGCTAACATTAGCTAGCATCAGTTAACATTACCTAACACAAGCTGATATGAGCTAACATGAATTAAAATCACTGGACATGAGCTGACATTACCTCGGATCTAATGATTATCTTGCTGTTTTATTAGTTTATATATATATATATATATATATATATATATATATATATATATATATATATATATATATGTATATATATATATACATATATATATATGCGCCCAGTTTAAAGAAACAATGATGTCATTAAATCCTTAAAAAGCAAATTGATTAAAACAACATCGGTGTTAAAATTCAGCCTCCTGCTAATGTGCTAATGTTTGTTAGCAGGTGAGCCGACGGTCCTGATCCAGCAGAGAGGAAGTGACAGGAAGTGAGCTGAGGTGACAGGAAGTGAGCTGAGGTGCCAGGAAGTGACAGGTGTTGCAAGTGCAGGGAATGTAAAGGAAACCGTTTCTTACTTGAGAGACCAGTATCTTGACTTCCTGTCTCGTGAACCTTCAGACTAAGAGCTGTGTGAGTAGTAACTGAGCATGCTTACTAAAATGACTTCACTGAAGGGGGCGGGGCTTTCAGATATTTAAGGAAACCTGATCAAACACATCCTCTCATTGGTCTGGTCAGAATGTAACCATGGCAACGATTAAAGTCTCCTCTGTCTCCACCTGTGCAGACGTCAGAGGTGAGGTGGGCGGGGCTTTCAGCGGGCGTGACTCTGGTCTCAGAACTCGACCTTGCAGGCGGGAAAGGTCTCCTCCTGCATGGCCACGGTGCTGTTGCTGCCCAGCACGGTGACTGACAGGTCCCTCTGCCTGTCATGGGTCTCCTGGTACCACTCATGCATCGCCAGCGAATCAAAGGTTGGGATCAGAGTCACCTGAGGACAGGTCATAAACAGGCCAATCAGAGAACAGATCATAAGAAGGTGAAGCAAACAAACATCAGTGGGCATTAACGGACCTGAACCTCCGGCCAGTTGCTCTTCCCCTCCAGCAGGGCGTCCAGGATGCTCCTCATTGCCACCTCCTTCACAGGGTTGTCTCCACTGATGATGTAATACGAGGAGCGAAGACGTCTGAACAACTCCAGGTCCACGGTGGAGGAGGCGCAGCCGGACGGCAGGTAGGCCAGGTCCACATAGACTGCAGAACCCTCAGAACCTGCAGCTTTAGAAGCTGACAAGAAGTCAGCCGAACGAGAAACACGTCATTAACACAACAGTTTTGCTGCTGCGTTCCACCATCACATGACGAGAACAATCAAAGGTTTGAAGCAGAGATAAAGGACCTGGTAATATAATAATAACAATAATAAACTTTATTTATATGTCATCTTTCATACAAAGCTCTTTGTCAAGACTTTTTGGTCAGGTTATGTGTACTAATAAGAAATGTGTATGATTTATTGAGCTGCTGCAGCCACTGTCTTCTTTTAACAGAGATATCTACCCTTTCTATTGTTTAGTTAAAACATTCATTTAGTTACGTTGTATGCCTGAGACCCTTTAAGGGGTTAATCGTGAGGGCGTACATAATATTCTTGTTTCACGTTGACGGCTCATTGTCGGCGAACCTTCGGCAGGAGCATACAGCCCGTCAGTAAGTAGCATAACAACTGCTAATGATGGTTAACTCATGAATAGATGGTCGTGTTGACGTTCACCACGCTATCCCGACGTGCCGTAGGTGGCTCATAATGTGTTGTTTACGAGCGTGATAGGCGTTCGGCCTCCGGCGTGAGTGTAGCGCAGCGCTCTCGGCCGGCACTCGGCTAACTCCCGGGAGCATTCTCGGCGGTCGGGGTTGGCCGGGACATGCCGGTGGTTGAGCGCTCGGTGGGCAAATGCGTACGGTGGTGTGGTGAACGGCAACTTTGACTCTGTGGTCTGTTGCAGAGCATTGTATTGTGTTTCATGCCTCTTGTAACTTATCGGCAGCGCGTCCAGTTGGTATACACAGGCCGTGTCTCAACACGTCCGTGCTGCCGTCTGGGGACTGCTTTGCGCGTGCTCCCGGTGTGCTAGGCTTTCTGGGAGATGTAGTAAATGTGGTTGATTTGGGTCTTCTGTGATGTATTTGAAATTATTACTTATGTAAATGGTGTGCAGGTAGATTCTTGTTATATGTATGGCAATAGTAGCTGATGGGGTAATAATTAACCAGCTTACAAACATGTTTTATTAATGGAAAAAAGTGGAAACATCTGTTCAGCAATCTCAGTTTCACATGTAACTTTTTGCATCTGTTTTTGTTGTTTCAGGTTTATGACCTGTGGTCATTTTGTTATCAAAATAAAGAAGACAAAAAGGAAAACATGAGTTATAACTTTGTGTGCTGCCTGTCGAGCCTTGTCGGAGGGCTGAAATGTAAAAAAGATCCGAACAGTCATAAACTGCGGCCCCGGCTCTGGAGAAAACCAGGCCGGATAACCTTGAAGCAAGGACAAAGCTCGAAGACTATTTAACCAATCTGACTGTGAGCTAACAGCCCATCCATAAATGCTGTCTGCTCATCTGCTAACCTGCTAGCCGAGGAATAAAGTAGCTAAAGCCAAGAAAAAGGGACAGTGTCTAAAAGCCCAGTAGAGGCAATCGACTATTTGAGCCCAGGTGGCATACACAGCTTATACTGTTGGTTAACGCAAGAAAAATTAGCAAGATGGCAACAACAAAGGAGGAGCTGGAGAGGCTTAAGCAGAAGCGTTCAGCAGCCCAGACCGCATTCACCAAAAGAGCCAACCATCTCACCTCCAGGGCTAGCACACTGGGAGAAGGTGAAATGAGAGATGAGTGGAGGACCTTTAAAACGGAGCACTCCAGAGTCAGAGATGCTGGGTTTGAGTATGCCACAGCCCTGAGAGAAGCAGACGGTGGCCAGACCGAAGAAAAGGCGGAGCACATTGACGAAAAAACAGCGGTGTGCGACCGTAAGTTTGATGAAACTCAACAGATCGTCCTAACAAGCTTCTGGACCAGATTCGCTGAGGAGGCAATTACCACCCTCGCTGATGAAGCTGAATCAGCTATGGACCAGGCTGAGGCAACCGACTACCGGCAAATGACCAGGAGGCAGCGCGACCTGATGAATAGGAGCCTGGAACGGGAGGTCTTCGAGCTCGACAGAGAGTTGAATGAGTGGATGAACTTGATTCCTAGACCCAGGATAACGGAGTCGAGAGACCGTATAAGGAAGCTGAAGAAACGACGTGAGAAACTGTGGGATGAGTGGGTGTGGCAAGGCAGTATTCAAGGCTGGGACCTGTCCGGAGTCGAAAAGGAGGAGCCAGATGCTGATTATGCTGATCTGTTCTGTACGACATCTATTGCACGTCTGTCCGTCCTGGAAGAGGGATCCCTCCTCAGTTGCTCTTCCTGAGGTTTCTACCGTTTTTTTTTTCCCCATTAAAGGGTTTTTTTTTGGGGAGTTTTTCCTTATCCGCTGTGAGGGTCTTAAGGACAGAGGGATGTCGTATGCTGTAAAGCCCTGTGAGGCAAATTGTGATTTGTGATATTGGGCTTTATAAATAAAATTGAATTGAACTGAATTGAAAATTGAATTGAATAGACGAAGAGGTAGAGCAAAACCAAGACGGAGTGCAGAACAAGACCGGTGGAGAAGCAGCGTCTGATGGTGCTCAACCCGACTCTGACCCGTTCGACCCTGTAAACACGCAACCCCTGTTGGGCAGCGTCCAGCCTAGCTTGCCTAGCGTACCCCCCAATCTCAGCTATGGTGTACTTCCGAATGCTGCAAGCACCCCACGTGGGACTTTCAGCACACTGCAAAGTGGTTCCGGCATGAACCCTGGGACTTACAATGTCAAGCCCCTGATCAGTCTTGAGCGGGCATGCCTGCCCACGTTCTCCGGTGACATGAGGGATTACTACCGTTGGAAAGCTGAATGGGAAGACCTGCAGCGACTGGGAAACCCACACGGATTGGAGAATGTGAGGAAATTCCACCTTCTGGGCAGCCTAGGCGACAAAGTCAAGAGGGACTTCGTGTTGTCCAGCTGCGGGACCGCGGATGACATGTTCAGGCTCCTGGACAATAAGTACGGAAACAAGCCAAAGATAGTGCTGCTAATCTCAAAAGAAGTGCAAGGACTTCCCCCTGTAAAGGGAAACAACCCTAGAAAGACAATTGAACTGATTCAGGCTGTGGAGAGAGCGCTTCATGATCTCCAAGTCCTAGGGGAGGAAGATGCTGTGAAAAATCGGGTAGTGGCACAGTCAATTGAGAGTAAGCTTCCTGACTCCCTAAAAGAAAAATGGCTAACGCATAAGAACGACCCCGCAAGCGGCTTTTCATCGCGCAACCACTTTGATTGTCTACTGCAATACCTCAAAAAGCAGGAGGCCATTCTCGAGGAGTTAGATCAGCTGCAGCCCAGTCCAGCGGACAAGCCTGAGAGGGTGAAGGAAAAGAAGGCATTCACCAAAGCCACATCAGGGAATGCTCAAAAAATCTCTCAATCGGATTCATGCACCGCGTGTGGAGATGATGTCCACGCTGGCAGACTGTTTGCCTGCAAAGTCTTCAAGAAGCTCAACCTGTCGAGTAAGAAGGCTCAACTGAAGAAAGCAGGAGCATGTTTCAAGTGCTTGCGCCATCATGGCGAAGATGGCAGTTGCACCCAAAAATATCTCTGCTTGAAGGACGACTGCCGGAAAGGAGGGTCCTCAGACCACAACTACTTGCTCTGTCCGAAGCCACAGATCAAGAAGAAGGATAAGACAAGCGGAGAGCAGAGAGATCCAAAGGTGGAGAAAAGAGGACTTGGGCTGACCGACAAACAGGAAGAGCTCCTTGCCAAGCTCTCTCCAGAGCTGAAAGCAGAGTTCAAGGAAGCTTTCTCAAATAAAGTTTCAACAACAGTATGCACCAGCACCAGTAACGAGCTGCAAGAGTACCCAGTCGTAATGATGCTACTGGAAGTTACAACAAACTCGGGCCAGCTAGTCGGCGCTTTGATTGACCTTGCGTCCGATACTAATTACATCACAAATGACACAGCCGAGCGTCTCAAGCTGAATGGTGAGAACGTCATAATGATAGTCCAAGGAGTTGGAGGAATGGAGAAGACGGTTGCTACCAGAAGGTATACCCTGAGGCTGAGAGTAAAGACCCCCAAGGGTACAGTAACAGAGCACAAACTTCTCTGTTACAGTTTGGAAAACATAGCAAAGGTGAACCAGGCAGTCACATCACAGCAACTACAGAAGTTTTTCCCTGATGTTGCAGCCAAGGATTTGGTCCGCCCCGAGAAGATTGACCTGCTAATTAGTCACAGGGAAGGTCGCCTGGTCCCACAGCCAATCAAAGTGGAGGGAGACCTCATCCTCTGGGATGGTCCCCTGGGTAAGACCGTGGGCGGAACCCATCCTGACCTCTTTGAGGTGGTAGACCTTGCAGTGCACAGGTCCGAAACTCACTTTGCAAGGTCAATGAGAGCAGCTTCAAGGGCGTACAGAGAGATCCTTGTGGGCCCGGCAAGATTTAGCGAAGCCCAGGTGAAGAATGGAGAAACAATCACCCGGAGAACTGCGACTACCAACAAGGAAGTCTTAGAGTGGTTCAAGTGGGACAGCGTCGGTGCAGCCTGTGACCCTCAATGTGGTGGCTGCAAATGCGGTAGGTGTCCCCCTGGAGGCAAAGAAATGACCCTAGGGGAAGAAAGGGACCTAGAGAAAATCAAAGAATGCCTCACCTACGTGCAAGCAGACAAACACTGCGAGACCCCTCACTGGGACGCAGCTTACCCATGGAAAGGTGACCCTGCGACGCTGCCTGACAACCGACGTGCAGTGGAGGCAACCTTTCTAAACACGGAAAAACGTCTCGAGAGGGAGCCGGAGTGGAAGGCTGCGTATAGAGAACAAATCCACGAGATGGTCTCAAGGGGAGCTGCCGCTAAACTCACTAAAGAGGAGACCGACAGTTGGAAGGGACCGAAGTGGTACATCAGTCATCTAGTCGCGCCAAATCCTCACTCAACCACTACCCCTGTGAGAATCGTTTGGAATAGTAGCCAAGAGTTCCTGGGGGTAAGTTTGAACGACCTCCTTCACAAGGGTCCAGACGTCCTCAATGCGATTAGAGGAGTCCTTTTAAGGTTCAGAAGTGGGTTGTACGCTGCCTTAGGTGATGTAAGAAAAATGTACAACTCCGTTTGGCTGAAGGACAAAGAAGTCCAGCTTCACCGCTTCCTCTGGAGAGACAGCCCAGAGGATAAGATCGAAGTCTTCGTCGTTGTCAGGGTCAACATCGGCGATAAGCCTGCTGGCTGCATCGCTCAGGTCTCCATGAGAGAAACGGCAAACCTGCCCCAGTTCGCTGCCATGGTTGAAGAGCGCCGGGTTCTGGTAGAAGACAGCTATGTGGACGACATCTTGACGTCCCATGATAAACCTGAAGACGCTGGAAAAGATCACCAAAGGAGTGGAAAAGATCTTAAAGGCTGGGGGCTTCTCCCTTAAACCATGGGTCTTGTCTGGCCAAAGTGGGAGGTCAGGAGTTACAGCCAACTCTAGTGACAGCAGAGGAGTCATGTCTGCACCTAAAACTCTGGTGTTACCCAACCAAATGCAGGACGAAGAGAGTAAAGCACTGGGAGTCGGATATGAACCAGAGACCGACAAACTTCGCGTGATGACGTCCATCAACTTCTCGAAAAAGCGAGGCAAAATGAGAACGGGACTTGACTTGTGCGAAGATGAAGTCAGAAGTAACACTCCAAATCCCTTGACGCGTCGAGTGCTGTTAAGTCAGATTGCTGCATTCTACGACCCCATTGGTCTAGCCACACCTGCTAAGCAGAAAGGGGTGATGCTCGTGAGAGAATCCTACCAAGAAGCGGGGAAAGACAACCCAATAAAGGATACTTGGGATGACCCTCTGTCGCCAAAACTCTGGGAGGCGTCCATAAGACTCTTCGAGGAGTATGTGAGACTTGGCCAGATCAGGTTCGAGAGAAGCCTCACGCCACCAGGAGTCATAGGCCACCCAGTGGGAGTCACGTTTTCAGATGGGAGTGAGGCTTCCTATGGTGCTGTGCTCTACCTCCGGCGGAAGACGCAGAATGGGGTCGTCGTAAGATTGGTTGAGTCAAAGGCCAAACTTACTCCCCTTGACCAAAAAGGGGACGTGATTAAGGCAGAGTTATGCGGTGCTGTCTTCGCAACCCGTCTGAAAAGGTACTTTGAGAAGCACTGCCGCATCGAGGTCGTGCACTGGATCCACTTCATAGATAGCCAAACAATCCTGGGAGCGATCCAAAAGGATAGCTATGGCTATCAGACCTTCTTTGCGAACCGCATCGGAGAAATCCAGAAGGCTGGACCAATAGAAGACTGGAGATGGGTTGAGGGCAACCTCAACATAGCAGATATTATTACAAGGGGAGCATCTCCTGAGGAGCTTGATGAAGAGTCGGAGTGGCAAAGAGGCCCTGAGTTCCTAAGATGGCCGGAAGCTGAGTGGCCAGTGAAGATGGCCAGTGAGATAGTGACCACCATTGCTGATGATGTAAAAAGGCTTAGGAGAAAAGCTTTCTCAGCTGTGGTCACCAGGGCTCAGTCGCAAAAGACATCTGGCCCCAGCAGAACCGACGTCGACCTGGACTCGGGAGACTCCACGGATGAAGATGGTTGTTCCGCGCTGCAGCAACTGCTAAAAGGCCGGGATCCAAATCCAGCTGCGGAGAGGCCAAGAAGGAAACCCTGGGGTGTAGATCTCGTGCACCTTGTGGAGCCCAGGCGATTCAGTACCTTGTTAAAACTGTGTGGGACCGTCGCCTGGACTCGACGAGCTGCGGAATCCTGGCTAAATAGAAAACAGCAAGCCTCGAGTCCAGCAAAGTGGGAGGCAAAGGGCTCTAAGCTGTCCGTGGAAGAAAGGATAACGGCCTTCCAAGACCTGGCCCTTGCAGCCCAGGACGGTGCAGAATTTCACAACACGACCCTGAACCGCCTGGTTGTGACCAGGGATGACAACACAGGACTCTTGCTGTGTG
Organism: Epinephelus lanceolatus; assembly: GCF_041903045.1. NCBI lineage: Eukaryota > Metazoa > Chordata > Actinopteri > Perciformes > Serranidae > Epinephelus > Epinephelus lanceolatus. Next base: position 515,172 of record NC_135739.1, read on the forward strand.
GCGGTAGAGTCCAATCTTGGAATGAAGATGGAACGGCTGTACCGTTAATCCCTTTCCAGTCGTGGCTGGGGACTTTGCTAGCAAGAGAAGCTCATGAAGCGAATCATGAAGGCGTTGCTGCCACACTGCTGCGCACAAGGAAAAAGGCCTGGGTAGTGCAAGGTCGAAGGACAGTCAAGAAAGTGGTCAACGAATGCATCACTTGTAGGAAGAATAGAGCCAGACTGTGCCAGCAAGTGATGAGCGACCTCCCTCAGGAACGTACCAGAAGAGCAAATCCATTCGAGTATACCACACTGGACCTCTTCGGCCCCTTCGAGGTGAGGGACGCTGTTAAGAAAAGAACTAAGAAAAAGGTCTGGGGAGTAGTGTATTGCTGCATGGCTTCTAGAGCCGTCCATGTCGACCTCGTCGATGACCAGTCTTCTGAAAGCTTTCTTCAGGCCTACACTCGATTCACTGCTTTGAGGGGGCATCCGAAGAAGCTATGGTCGGACAGAGGCTCAAATTTCGTGGGCGCTAGACCTGCACTGGGAGAGTTACACAGACACCTGGCCTGTTTACAGAGGGCATCTGTTGAGAACGTGGCTGCCAGGAATGGCACTGAGTGGCAGTGGGAATTCCATCCTGCGGACGCGTCCCACAGGAACGGAGCAGCCGAGGCAGCGGTTAAGCTCATTAAAAGAGCTCTTCACAGCCTCGGTGGAACAACCGGCTGCTACACCTGGGGGGAGTTCCAAATCCTTCTGTACTCTGCAGCTAACTTGACCAATGAGCGGCCCATCGATGCCAAGGCACAGGAGCAGGAGGACGCAGTGGAGTACTTGACTCCTAACTCCCTTATCCTAGGGCGTACCGGACAGGGAGGAGACATGCATGGAATCGAAGTGGAAACCCACCCTTGGCGCAGGCTGAGGGCTGTCCAGGCTGGAGTGGACAGGTTCTGGTCGAAGTGGAGTGAGCTGGCAGGCCCAAACTTGTTCATCCGGCACAAGTGGCACCGAACAGAGAGGAGCGTCAAAATTGGAGATGTGGTCTGGATAGCAGACCAAAATGCTCTGAGAGGACAGTTCCGGCTCGGCCGGGTCGCCGCTACGTATCCTGACCAGAAGGGGGTGGTCAGGGACGCGGACATGACAACCTGCTTGGGTCTTCCTGCCCATCTTGTGTCCAGGGCCCGGAGGAAAAACTCTGACTTGCCCACGACCATCGTCCTACGCAGGGATGTGCGGAGGTTGGTGGTCTTGATTCCAGTTGAGGACCAACAAAAGTAAAACAAGTCCTTGCCAAGGGTACCTAAGAGACTCTGTTTGCTTTAGTTAGCAGGTAACCCTGGGAGGCAACTGAGTGATTAGAGGGCAAACCTACACTCAGTAGGAGGAAAGGTGGTGGAGCCTACCTCCTTAGTTAGCTTTTGTTCTCATGTTGGTCTAAATCATGAAAGCGTTTGGACTTCTAGAAGGACACTTTCATTCGCAAACCGCTTTAGTTTCCATGTTTGGATACCTGTAAAGACAAGACTTTAAGTTCGAGATTCCCACTGAAAGACTCAAGTGACTGTTGTGTTAATTGTGGCCTCCTTGGATCTTTGATCAGTCGGCCAAGTGGGAGGTGTCAAGACTTTTTGGTCAGGTTATGTGTACTAATAAGAAATGTGTATGATTTATTGAGCTGCTGCAGCCACTGTCTTCTTTTAACAGAGATATCTACCCTTTCTATTGTTTAGTTAAAACATTCATTTAGTTACGTTGTATGCCTGAGATCCTTTAAGGGGTTAATCGTGAGGGCGTACATAATATTCTTGTTTCACTTTGACGGCTCATTGTCGGCGAACCTTCGGCAGGAGCATACAGCCCGTCAGTAAGTAGCATAACAACTGCTAATGATGGTTAACTCATGAATAGATGGTCGTGTTGACGTTCACCACGCTATCCCGACGTGCCGTAGGTGGCTCATAATGTGTTGTTTACGAGCGTGATAGGCGTTCGGCCTCCGGCGTGAGTGTAGCGCAGCGCTCTCGGCCGGCACTCGGCTAACTCCCGGGAGCATTCTCGGCGGTCGGGGTTGGCCGGGACATGCCGGTGGTTGAGCGCTCGGTGGGCAAATGCGTACGGTGGTGTGGTGAACGGCAACTTTGACTCTGTGGTCTGTTGCAGAGCATTGTATTGTGTTTCGTGGCTCTTGTAACTTATCGGCAGCGCATCCAGTTGGTATACACAGGCCGTGTCTCAACACGTCCGTGCTGCCGTCTGGGGACTGCTTTGCGCGTGCTCCCGGTGTGCTAGGCTTTCTGGGAGATGTAGTAAATGTGGTTGATTTGGGTCTTCTGTGATGTATTTGAAATTATTACTTATGTAAATGGTGTGCAGGTAGATTCTTCTTATGTGTATGGCAATAGTAGCTGATGGGGTAATAATTAACCAGCTTACAAACATGTTTTATTAATGGAAAAAAGTGGAAACATCTGTTCAGCAATCTCAGTTTCACATGTAACTTTTTGCATCTGTTTTTGTTGTTTCAGGTTTATGACCTGTGGTCATTTTGTTATCAAAATAAAGAAGACAAAAAGGAAAACACGAGTTATAACTTTGTGTGCTGCCTGTCGAGCCTTGTCGGAGGGCTGAAATGTAAAAAAGATCCGAACAGTCTTTACAATAGGAGCAGTATAAGCCCTGCAGTTCGGACGTCTGTAAGTTCGAAAGTGTTTCTGAGTTTCTGAGAGAGTGTTGTAAAATATTTGTAGAGTACTCTGTGTCATGTTTTCAGGACGGTGCCTGCCTACCTGAGGACGAAGGTTTTGCAGGTGCGACTCTGGAGCCTCCCAGTGAATTTCGGGATGACGGCTTCATGTCGATGCTGGAGGTCATCTTCAGGGAGCCTGTGGAGGTACCGACCTTTGACTTTCCGTTCTGGGCTGTGGTACTTCCAGAGGTCGCCTTCATCGTCGTACCGGTTGGTTTCTTGGTCTTGGTGGCTGAACTCTTCAGACTACGGCTGCCCTCCGTGTCGGCCATGCAGGCTCCAGGCTGGGGTGGTAACGGGGGCAGATCTTTGACCGGGGCTGGCGGCGGGTCGTGTCCTCCTCTGTGGGAGTAGTGGGGACTCGGGTGATCTTGTGGATGAGTGGGTGGGAAAAGGCCACTGGAATCATCATCAGACTCCATGTCTGCTGTGATGGAGGGACAGTCCTCTGTACAGGGCGGGACGTCAGAGTCCGTGGCCGTCAGGAGGGAGTCGCTGACTGATGTGGGTGGAGTTTCTTGGCTGTAGGCTGAAGGACAGCCGCTGCTGCTTTGATCCTGTGAGTGGTTGTTGTTGTCGGAGATGTCTAGTGAGTCAGCAGCGGCGAAGCCAGGGCTAACATGCTGCTGATGGTTCTCTGGAGTCTTGGGGTGCTGGAACTCACAGGGCGACACCAAGCAGAGATCAACATCATGTGGAACATCTGAGATAAGCTCTGATATCCCGTGGACGTGCTCTTCTGAGCAGCTATTATGGTTGGACCTCAGAGGTAGGGAGTCCGAGTCGCTAACGTGTCCGTTAGAGTAGACTCTGTCTGCGGCAGGTCCTCTGGGCGACACAGCAGCCGGTGGAAGTGTTTGCTCTAAAGAAACCGATAGAGATTCATCGACTTCTGTGGAGTGAGGAGAGCCAACCTCAGCCGGCAGGGAGGTGATGGTGGGGGAGGAGTCTGGCATGATGTCTTTGAAAGGACTGAGCGTCAACAGACTGGATTGTTTGTCCTGAGAGGAGGAGGAGGAGGAGTTCTCCACAGCGTCCCTCGGGGAGCTCAGGTCGGACGTCCTACAACCTCCCTGGTTATAATCCTCAAAGCCCAGACTGGACCCTCGCACCCCAAGGCTTCTGTCCTCACCTAAAACCTGAATGTCCTCCTCAGAGGATGGATGGAAAGGCTTGCGACCTGCACAGTTAGAGACGTGGTCCGTCTCCACACAGCGAAACTTCTCTGGACTCTCCACTGTGCAGGTCTGGTTTCCGTTGGCCTGTTCTCCATCAGGACTCGTGACTGCAGTGATCACAGAGTTCTGATTTCTGTTCCTGTTGTTGTCTTCCAGTCGAAGTCTTTCAAATTCAGCCGTCATGTCCTCAGGTGTGGACACCTTGGACCGATCTGCCTCCTTCTGGTTTTCCTGCTCCTTTGGACCTGGTTTACCTTTTGTCCCTTTATTCAAAGTGTCTTTCTTTGGGAGAGTCCCATCTTTCTTCAGAGACCCACTCTTGCCCAGACCTTTCTTTACGTCTGTACTTCCTGTTGAAGCTGCACTTGTTGCTTTCTTCACTTCTTTAACAGCTGGTTTTGCAGTTTTCTTCTCCTCTGCTTTGACGTCCTTCTTGCTGTCTTTTTTTGGTTCAGGTTTGATGTCTTTCTTTGGTTTTGCACTTAGAGTTTCCTTCTTTACCGCTTCTTTCTTCTTCTCTCCACTCTCTTCTTTCTTTACAACAGCAGCAGCGACCTTCTCGTCCTTCTTTTTCACTTCCTTTTTCTCTTCTTTTGACGTGTCTTTCTTTGGGACAAGTTTCTCAGCAGGTTTTGATTTAGCGTCTGCGTCCTTCAGTTTGGACTTTTCATCCCATTCCTTCTTATCTTTCGGAGCGGCGTCACTTGCTGCCTTTGGCTTTGTTTTCACCTCCTGTCTCTTGACGTCTACTCGTCCAAGCTTGTCTTTCTGTAAGGCACTAATGGGTCTGGAGTCCTTGGACTGTGACTTAAGGCTTTCCCGACTCTCTGCTCGTTTTGGTTGTTTCTCTGTTTTGGATGTTTCGAGGTCCTTGAAACACACAACCGGATGTTTGAGGAAATCCAGATGTTTGAGTTTTTCAAGTCCATCCAGAATTTTGGTCTGCGGCGTGCACCCTGGGAAAAGGACCCGGATGATCTTCTCCAGAGGACTGGAGGGATGCCAGACCAGCAAAGCACAAATGGACACAAGGCATGGCAGTGGAAGATCTGAGCCTTTTACGTTTGATCCGTTGTTTGGCCAAGTCTGCATTAAAGCTTCGAGGTGTTTGCTGCCGCTGACTGGATTCAGCGGGTACAGCTCCAGACGACCCACTCCCATCTTCTGAAACAAGATAACTGGTTCTATACTGGGTCCGTTAGAGCGGCTGAGAGGTTCAGGTTTAATTGAAAGTCTCTGTAAATGCTGCAGGGTGAGAGCCACCTGGTCGCAGCTTCGCAGCTCACTGGGATCTCCTCGCAAGGACTTCAGTCTGTCGGGAACATTGAGGAAGACCACCCCGATCTCAGGCGAGATGAGGTTCTTCATCCAGTCCTCTTCAGTCTGAGCTCCAGCAGACTCCTCCTCCTGCTCTGCCACTTTCCTCAGAAGCAGACTGTTCAGTCCGGGCAGGTTGTCCACGCCGATGTGAGTCAGGAGCACCGAGTCAATTCTGTCCAGGTGTCGAACCAGTTTCCAGAAGCAGGAGCAGGGATCGGAGCCGCCATTCACCAGGACGTTAAAACCATTAACAGCAAAGAAAGCAGAGTCCCCCCTCCCCCCAGGGAAGATGTAGCAGCAGGGCCGAGAGAGTTTCAGGAATCCCACGGTGCTTGGGGGCTCCAGGAGCTCGAAGGGCGACTCGGGCTCCAACGACTCCGACAGGTACTCTGTGAACTCCTGCAGACCCTCCATCTCTGGGAGGACAATGGGAGGGTTGATCTGGATGTTGATGTAGTCCTGCAGGTTGTGTTTGTCCAACGCAGAGTGTCTCCAGAGACCAAAGTCTGGACAACTGAGGGTGAGACTGGACTTCACCGCCGGGTCTGCATTGCTCAACAACTCTCCAACCTTCAGAATAGAGAGACATCAAACACGTCATCATCATCATCACCATCATCACCATCATCATCATCATCATCATCACCATCATCACCATCAACATCATCATCAGGAGCCTGAATATTAACACACTTGTTCTGTCCGACCAACAGTTCACTGCTATTAATCATAAAGATCAGATACGGTTATTGATCCCAAGCAAAGACATTCAGGTCCATCTACAGTTTTACAAACAGATAGTTTAAGATCACTTCAACAGAGATTTTGGATCACACACATTAACACACACACACACACACACACACAGAGTATTGATCAGAGTGAGTATCAGTATCGATCAGTATCAGTGGCGTTCTGACCTCCTCGTCAGTGAAGATGTGGATGAAGTCGCTCAGAGAGAAGCAGCCTCTCTGTAACACGATGTCTCCGGACTCTTCCACACACTGACCAGCCAGAACCAGAAGTTTGTGTCGCGAAGAGTCACAGACCAGCCGCCGCACCTGAGCGCACAAACAGGAGATACATTATCGGAGGAGGAGGAGGAGGAGTCAAGTCAGACAGGGAAGGGCTAACAGATGTTTATGTTTATGTTTATTTCGGTCATTCAACAAAAAGTACAACGCAGCACAACGTAGTGTCTCTCTAAGGTTATGACGCCTACTCTTCTCACCTTGTTACAACTAGCAGAAAAAATATATTTTGTGAAGATTCATAATTTACACTATTTCCTGTTCAAGTTGAAATGCAAAGGCAACAATACCAACTGATTACACATCCCCAGTTGACAATTTCCCGCAGCAACAAACAAAACTTAAAATACCTAATTCCCAAAAATCAAACATTTTGCTTGTATGTGTCTGAGGAGACTTTAAATCTTTGAAATGTCTCACATCATTTCAATTCATCCTCAAGATTGTTCCATGAATTCACCTCCTTTATAGAGATGGACATACATTTAATATTAGTCCTAGCTCTTATTTTTTAAAGTTCATACTTACAATCTTTTTTTTCAAACATATTTACAATTTTACTCTGTAATAAGTTGTTATGAACTTTATACATTATCTGCGCAATCTTGTAATCTACTAAATCCTGGAATTTAAGTGCTCTTAATTTTACAAATAAACCATTAGTGTGCTCTCTGTACTGTGATCTTGTGATGATTCATATGGCTCTTTTCTAGGGCTGTAGTCTCCTGGTCGACTAGTCGATTATTTGGTCGCTATGCTCTCGTCCGACCAAATTCTCATTGGTCGAATAATCGCTGCGTTACTTTCATAAGGAGAAAAGTGCTACATCAACAGCTTTCCAGGATTAATCCATTATTTCCTGCGGGGGGGGACAGGCTAAGTTACCTGTGAAAATGGGGGTGTTTTCAAAACACCCCTGTTGTTGACAGAAAGTTGGACTCGCCCACCCTCACGCTCAGTGTCGCGGTGACGCAGACCTCCTGTCTGTTTAATATAAGACAGTTGTTTTGTCGGTGAATGTTGTGAGTTGTAATGGAGCCAAATTATGTGCCGATACCTTTGTTACATGTTGCTGTTGTCCCTGGTTTTATATGAGAAGAGGAAAAGCTAGGCTAATATATACAATGTAAAATGCCATAGGCTTGTGCTAATAACGTTAGCATGTTGTATTTGTGGGGAAAATGTGTCCAGATAAAGAAAAGTGTTTGTCATTGCTGCGATTTATAGTGAAGCCAGTTTGCATACTTGTGTTTGAAATTGTCTCTATTAAGCCATGTTTAATGTGTGTTTACTGTGTGTTTAATGTGTGTTTAATGTGTTTTGAATCAACTAAACTTTACATCACTTAACACAGTCCTCCACCACCGACTAGTGTTTTGGAGGTGTAACTGCAGAGTGACACAGACACACCAACGCAGAAGTAAAAATAACGTGCAGATTTTTTTTTCCCCCACAACTAATCGATTAGTTGAAGATTATGTGCGACTTTAGTCGACCAAGATTTTCTTTGTTTGACTACAGCCCTACTGTTTTCTGTAAAATAAAGACTGATAGAGTGTCTTGTATGCATTTCCCCAAATCTCCAGGCATGATGTTTGGAACAATTAATGAGCAGTACATGATATACAGAGCCTACCTGTTGAACAGATCCTTGGTCTTATATAGTGTTGCTATCGACCGTGATATTTTTGATTTTACATGATTAATATGCATTTTCCAGCTTAATTTACTCTCCAGTATGACACCCAACATTTTTGTTTCATTCACTCTTTCTATTTCCACATCATCCATTCTTACTTTAACCTCATTAATCTTGCAGTTTTCAAAGATCATAAACTTTGTTTTGCTTGTATTTAACTTATTTACATCAAACCATTTCTCGACTAGTTTAATTTCCTGTTCAACAGTTTTAACAAAGTCTTTTAAGTTACTCCCAGAATAGAAACATTGGTGTCATCTGCAAATAGAATACTGTTTAAACAGCTGGACACTTTAAATACAAAATAGATCATTAACACTGTTAGTGTCTCCACTCACCTCTGAGCAGACAAAGTCATGAGCCGGATTCACAACAACCTGAGTGTCCAGAACGTCTCCGCGGTGCTGCAGCGTCCTCTGACCTGCAGGACAAACACATCAGCTGTTCACTACACTGACAGGAAGTCAACATGCTAACAGCTAGCCCTCATATCAGTTCTACTGAGCACTGAAGAGAACAACAGCAGGAAATTGTCACTAACAGTTTCACAGCTAGCTCGTCCCAACAACTCAGACATTAAAATACTGTTAAAAAACAAACTGTGAGACTTTAACTCTTTCATTACGGATGAGGTGTTGAAGGTGAGAACATGACTCTGTATGAAGCAGCAGAACAGGACATCCAAGGCCTCAGGCAGGACATGAACATGTGTGAGTGAACGCTGGACAGAGGAGCTCAGTGTCAGACTGCAGGACGAGTGGACGAGACGTAAGACATGCTGCCATTGGTCATCCAGTAAAACACCTCCCACTTCCTGCTCCCATCGATCTCTCTGTTCGACAGCTCCAAGCTTCAGATTCAATTTTTATTTAATGGTTTTATTAAATTTGTGTCTGTTGATTCTGTTGAAAGTCGTCAGAGACACATTAAGATCAAACATCTGCGATAACTGCAGAGCGTCATTACGGTTATTAAACACACATCAAAGAATCGACTCCAAAAATCACATCATGTTTTTAGCTCATGACATATTCTGCTTCAGGTCAGAAACAGTGGGACATTACATCTCATCCTTTCATCAGTGACTTTGTTAAACTGAAGAGTTTCTTAGGGTGATGACACCATAAAACATGACGGCAGACATTCAAAGCTTCATGTGAACCTGTTTGTAGAAGCCGCTGGGTATTAACTGTTTTATCAGGGCTCAGCAGCCAATGAGGAGTCTGTGGAGGGTCTGTGGAGGGTCTGTGGAGGTCTGTGGAGGGTCTGTGGAGGTCTGTGAGGGTCTGTGGAGGTCTGTGAGGGTCTGTGGGGGTCTGTGGGGGTGACGAGGGAATTAAGATTCTGTTTAAAATGAAAAAACCTGAGAGGATCAAACTTATTTAACACTCTGCAGAGGACAGAAAAGATCCTTAAAGTATTTCACTGCACCAATAAACGCTCCCACTGGTGGGTCATGTGACAACCGGCTGGTAACGAATGATGTCATATTACAGGGAAACAGGAAGATAAAACGTGTCTGAGGAGAGAATCATACGACTCAGACAGAGTCTGGGTTTATATTTGATCAGAGCTGATCTCAGTTCACACAGACATGGCGCCATAGAGCCGCAATGACGTCCCATCTTTACACCTCCTTTGTGTTTTCACACAGAACCAAACAGCGGCGGCATCATGTGGCTCCAGTGTGTGATTTCAGACAGCATTATGACATCACAGACAAATATCAATCTGAGATAAATATGGAGGAGAAGTTGGTCATTGTTTACATCTGTCCCACAGACAGACAGGAAGTAGATCAGCTCTGCACTCAGGGTTTCTGGTTTGTAGGCTATGACATGGTGCTGGTTATCGCTTAG
>NC_135739.1:830000-920000 GCF_041903045.1 Epinephelus lanceolatus
AAAAAATAAATCTGTAACTAAATTGTTACATTTTTACATGTATCTCACCATAGCAAGTTGGAAGTTGACATATTCTGCCATATCTGAAGAGGGGAGACTCTCTGGAATCTGGCAATATAAGAACCATGATGCTGGGACATTCTGTCACTTCACAGCTGTCCAAAACATGTGGGTTGTGCCAGGCGGACATGATTGCCAGTATTTTTTCATTATTGCAAGAAATTCCATTGACTTATTCACAAGTCAAAAATGTGTTTTATCTGAAAGAAACATGCAATATTTACATCTAAGATCATAGAAAAATAGTAATGATATTATTCCTCACTATATGAAGTGACTGATAACAAGATCTGTATCATGGATTGTAAAGAAATTCGTCAGGTTTTTATTTTGTAGACAATTATCATTGGAAAGCTCTGCTCCTGCGCTTTCATGTGATATGCGTGGCATTTCTGTGTGAGCCTGCATTCATGAGTAATCCATCCAACAGTAATGTGTGTGCAAAGCTGTATGAAAGCTCTGTTATACATAATTTTAGTGTAAATTTATCATTGTTTTTCCTCGTGAAAACATTGGACTACCAACTACCAAAGGTGCGGTTCCGCTGTTTCACGTGATATGCGTGGCTTCTCACTATGACGCACGGTTGTGGAGAAAATCCAGAGAGAAGAACAGGTGTGAATTTGGACGCACTATGCGTCGTTCAGGCCCATAGTGTTAACAGCAACGGGCTGATCCACAGCTACAGTCCCTGTTATTGTTGCTGCAGGTGTTTTTCCATCACAGCAGGTAAAAGAAGTCTACCTGTTGGAGGTGAGCTGTTTGTCTGCAGCTCTTCATCATCATCATCATCATCATCATCATCTCACTGTGGCTGTTTCTGCTTTTACTCTTCCTGCCGTATTTTTAGACTTGTCTTTATTGAAGAAAGCTGCTGATAAAGTTTTGCTAATTCACACATTTCATTTCCTGTACATTGAGGCGGCAGTAGCTCAGTCCATAGGGACTTGGGTTGGGAACCGGAGGGTCGCCTGTTCGAGTCCCCGTCCGGACCAAAATATGGAGCGTGGACTGGTGGCTGGAGAGGTGCCAGTTCACCTCCTGGGCACTGCCGAGGTGCCCCTGAGCAAGGCACTGAATCCCCCAACCGCTCAGAGCGCCTGTCATGGGCAGCCCCCTCACTCTGACATCTCTCCACTTAGTGCATGTATAGGTCCTGTTTGTGCATGTGTGTGTTCAGACCTGTGTGTAATTGACAAACAGAGTGAAAAATTGAATTTCCCCTCAGGGGGATTAATAAAGTACATAAAAATAAAAAAATAAATAAATAAAAAAATTCTTCACAATAAAAGCCCCAATTTATTTTGTTATGGAAAAACTTTTATTGTAAAGCAGCAAAATAAGGAAATGTTGAGTTTTTGAGCAGCAACTTCACACAACTTCTCACACAGCTGATAGCGAACATGAAACAGTGAAATAAATCAGATCTCTAAAGTAAAAACAGGAAGCAGGAGAGAACCTAAACTTCAAACCACAGAGCTTCAGTCAGAAGCTGCAGACGCACTGAGAGCTGAACACACACAGACTTTTATAGACACCTGTCTCTCTGGTCTGCTGCAGACACACACAACACACACGGCTTGTTTCATAAGCAGGGTCGGGGGTTGGCTGTGGTCAGTGAGATATCACTGTTACCTGCTTGAAGGCAGGCGGCCTGGCTTTTGGACCTACGCTGGAAATGGTCCATCTCTGGCACAGCTCGGCGTGAAACGGCGTGTCTTAACTGATAATGGAAGCGTAAATTAGCGTAACATGGCTTGAGTCGGCACGATCAAAAGTGACAGTGGAAAAGGCCCATAACATCGCCCAGACGTGCCGATCACCAGGAGGAGGAAAAAACAAACCGGAGGTCAGCTCCTGATGCCGCTGTCTTCATACAGCCTCAGGCCGCAGAAGCGGAACAGGATGCGCTGTAGGTGTGTAAATGGAAACACACTGAACATGACAACACACAGTCCCAGATGTGCCGATCACCGACACCCTGCTGGGCCTGTAATGGTGCGTATAGTGACACGATGACACACAACAACCTTCAGATGATATTTTTTGGGTGGAGCCGAATGGATGAATGAAAACAGGTGGTAACAGGTCTCACTATGACCTCCAACACCGTCCTTTTTCAGACTCAAACCAGCAGATAAAAAACAAAAAGTTCAAACAAACTCAATAAAAAAAAGAATAAAACATTTCCATAAAATGGTGTCGACATTAAACCTTCTGACTAAAGAACAAACGCTGGAGGAAGAGGTGGAGGCTTCTTCCTCAAGACGATTATCATTTCCATCCAGGAAGGAGTCTAAAATCCTTCAGCACGTCATCATCATCATCATCATCATCATCATCATCACTGAGCAGGGACGCAGTAACATCAGTGATGCGTCCGTCCTCACACTAATGACGTTAAGACCTAATATTTAAAATTCAATTTGAGACATTTTAAGGAGCTGCAGAGACTGTGTCTGAGACGATGTGGCTCTTACCCTCTCTGTCGATTGGTGGCGTGCGGCAGCGGCCGGTGGATGCTGGTCAGACTCCTCAGCAGAGCGGTGGGGATGATGGGAACGGCCCGGACCGGCTGAACATCCACGCTGACAGATGGACAGACAGCCGACCAGCTGAGGACGAATGTCGCAGTGTCAGACTGGTGAGACACGATCACATGACCTCTGACCTCCATCAGCTGAGATAGTCCCAGAGTCTGTCTGTTGCTCACACACTGCTGCAACGCCTGAGACAGACAGACAGAAAGTCAGACAGACAGACAGACAGGACGCCGACCTCTGACCTCTGCGCTGTGGGTGTCTAACTCACCTTGAAGCAGTGATGTAGCTCAGCCTCTGATTGGACGACAGTGTCAGACGCAGCCTCAGTCTGTGTGGAGAACAAACAGGGCACCAGGACGTCTCCAGGCAGCAGAGCAGAGGGGACCCTGCCTGAGGCTCCGCCCTGGTCCCGACCCGGATCAAAGCGGTCCAGAGTCACAGTGATGCCCTCCTCATCTGGACACAAGAGGTCATAATCATCCTACTGCGTGGAACTGGACCAATCAGAGCTGAGGCTGAGACACAGGGGAACTCTTACCTGCATCGACACACACTGATCCCAGGAGAAAACACAGGAGGCGGGGCTTGTTGCTGTGACGGGCGTGACGCTGAGCCAGACGCAGAGTTTTTTCTGACAGCACCAGGCGAGGCTTCCTACACACACACACACACACACACACACACACACACACACACACACTGTGGTAAAGAAGCTGTAACACACTGTTATTAATGATGCACAGTGACGCTCCAACACACAGATCATATTTCAGACATCAGGGTCCTGACTCGTCATCACATGAAACAGCTGATTCAGCCTGTTGGATGAGTGTCGGCGACAGCAGAGCCCATCAGTGAATCTGTGTGTGTGTGTGTGTGTGTGTGTGTTTACCTGTGAGCGCAGAGCTGGAGGCGGAGCTTCTCTCCAGCAGGGCTGCCGTCCCACAGAGCCAATCTGGATTTGGGGAAACTGAGCGGAGTGATGGAGTTCATCGAGGCTCTGAACAACAAAAGAGGTTCTTTTACTTCTCTTTATTTCCAAACTTGTTCTCCTCATCAGCTCAGTCACCTTCTGATCAACCTACTGTCAAACAGATACTAACGAATCATCACACCTTCCTACAGGTGACGTCACTCGTTTATTCAAACCAACATCACAAACATCCTAAAGATATCCGAGTCTCAGCTTCATCCTTAAACAGCTCGCTAACAGAGTGACTTCCACACTTCCGTTTATTTTTCACATGTGATGGAGATAAAGTAATGAGACGAGACTGCTCTCCAAACTTCAGATATTCACTCTAAGATCAGATGAATTCAGTCGCTGCAGCAGCACACGGACACAAATAAGATCTGATTAAACATAAATAAAGTCTATAAACTGAAATACAACAAAAACAAAGTACAAACAGTGACAGTGGTGTGATTCACAGTTCAGCCAATCACACCAAAGAAAAAACCAATTCAGAGGCTGAAACTGAACATTTGAGTTAAAGAATGACTCCAACCATCAAATATCAGATTAACTGATGGAGCAGCAGCTGTTTGTATCAACGAACTGATGAACACCAACTGTGTCAACTGCACACTGAGCTTCACTGTCTCTACTGTGTTCACTGCTTCTCCTCTAACTTTGACTTTAATGGGGTCTCTCTCTCTCTCTCTGGCTTTTATTTTGATCGCCATTCATCGGTTTCCTTTCTCAATCAGCTGATCAGTTGTTTCTCTGTAAAATGACAGGAAATGGTAACACATGAGCATCAGTGTTTCCCAGAGCCCCAAAAACACGTCCTCAGATGTTGTGTTTTGTCCCTAACCAGTGTTGTCCACCCACCACTGTGGCTGCTGGAGTCCAGTGTCTCTCGCCCTCATCAGATCACCATTGTTCTTTTGGGCTGGTGAGTGAAGCAAATCCAGCAGTTTAGGCCTGATCACACAGAGAGTTACAGCGAGGTGCACCACACTGCCTTTTTTTTTTTTTTTTTTTTTAAATTAAATGCCACTAATAAATTTTTTTTAAAAAAACACTTGCTGCGACTTTTTATTGTTGCCAGGCAACCACCTCATCACTTTATTTACTTTACTTTATTTACTTTATTAATCCCCCTGAGGGGAAATTCAATGTTTTCACTCTTGCTTGTCATTAATACACAGGTCCGAACACACACACATGCACAAACAGGACCTATACATGCACAAAGTGGAGAGTTCTCAGAGTGAGGGGGCTACCCTTGGTGAGGCGCCCCGAGCGGTTGGGGGGTTCGGGGCCTTGCTCAAGGGCACCTCGGCAGTGCCCAGGAGGTGAACTGGCACCTCTCCAGCCGCCAGTCCATGCTCCATATATTGGTCCGTACGGGGACTCGAACAGGCGACCCTCCGGTTCCCAACCCAAGTCCCTATGGACTGAGCTACTGCCGCCTCAACCTGATCAGTCTACAGTTTGTGTATCCTGCAGTAATCAGTGTGTAGCTGCTGCCATGTTGAGGCAGAGGGTGCTGTCTGTAGCTCTGGTTGAGGGTGAGAGGCTGTCAGCAGATAAACAGAGATCTGTGTGGGTACATGAGACCCTAAAAAAGAGGCTGGATCATGGGGAGTACCACCAGTTGGTCCAGGAGCTTCTCCTCCATCATGGACGTTCACAGTACTGCACTTATCTGCTGTTTTCTATTGACATGGTGCTAACTGTGCTTTGTAAAGTCGTATAGCTCTGGGTATCCAGCAACCACTACCACCAGTTTCTCCTCTGCATCACTGATTTTGTTGAGCTTCTATTTTCTTAAAGTAATACTTTAATATTTATTTACTAATTTGTCATATTGTCAAGAATATTGTTTTCGCAAAAATACCATGAAATATCATGATATTATTTCAGGGCCATATCACCCAGCCCCAGCGTGAGGCGCCACTCTGAGTTGAAGTTTTTTCAACTCAGGGAATTCAGAGCGTTCCCGCAAAACACCATGCGCCCAGAGACATGAGGCGTGAAGCAAAGACAGGGAGCAAAGTTTTATTCTCATTAAAAACTATTATTAAAACACAGTCTGTGTGATCAGGGCCGAACAACTACTCATATTTTAACATCACAATTTGCAATTAATCTGGAAAAAAAAACATTTTAAGGTTAATCAGACGCCAGAGTGAGTAAAAAATGCATCAAAGCACTGCTTGTTCATCAATAATTTCCTGGGGTAGGATCCCCTGAGGCCCCACTACAGAGCTCAGGGCTGGGGCCCCCTACAGAGCTCAGGGCTGGCCCCCCTACAGAGCTCAGGGCTGGGGCCCCCTACAGAGCTCAGGGCTGGCCCCCCTACAGAGCTCAGGGCTGGGGCCCCCTACAGAGCTCAGGGCTGGCCCCCCTACAGAGCTCAGGGCTGGGCCCCCTACAGAGCTCAGGGCTGGGGCCCCCTACAGAGCTCAGGGCTGGCCCCCCTACAGAGCTCAGGGCTGGGGCCCCCCTACAGAGCTCAGGGCTGGCCCCCCTACAGAGCTCAGGGCTGGGGCCCCCCTACAGAGCTCAGGGCTGGGGCCCCCCTACAGAGCTCAGGGCTGGTCCCCACTACAGAGCTCAGGGCTGGTCCCCACTACAGAGCTCAGGGCTGGCCCCCCTACAGAGCTCAGGGCTGGGCCCCCTACAGAGCTCAGGGCTGGGGCCCCCTACAGAGCTCAGGGCTGGCCCCCCTACAGAGCTCAGGGCTGGGGCCCCCTACAGAGCTCAGGGCTGGGGCCCCCTACAGAGCTCAGGACTGGCCCCCCTACAGAGCTCAGGGCTGGGGCCCCCCTACAGAGCTCAGGGCTGGTCCCCACTACAGAGCTCAGGGCTGGGGCCCCCTACAGAGCTCAGGGCTGGGGCCCCCTACAGAGCTCAGGGCTGGGGCCCCCTACAGAGCTCAGGGCTGGGGCCCCCTACAGAGCTCAGGACTGGCCCCCCTACAGAGCTCAGGGCTGGGGCCCCCTACAGAGCTCAGGGCTGGCCCCCCTACAGAGCTCAGGGCTGGGGCCCCCTACAGAGCTCAGGGCTGGCCCCCCTACAGAGCTCAGGGCTGGCCCCCCTACAGAGCTCAGGGCTGGCCCCCCTACAGAGCTCAGGGCTGGGGCCCCCTACAGAGCTCAAGGCTGGCCCCCCTACAGAGCTCAAGGCTGGCCCCCCTACAGAGCTCAGGGCTGGGGCCCCAGTCTCCTCCGACCATAGAAACGCCCCTGATGTTCAGACTTCGGTACTGTAACTTGAGTAACGTGTTTCCTGCAGCTCTTGTATTTGTAATGGAGTATTTCGTGCTGCAGTATGAGAGTTGTTACTGAGGTGAAGGATGTGGATCTGACTCTCACTGTCCGGTAACGGTACATTAGCAGCAGGTGTAGCTCACCTGGACCGTGACGTGTGCAAACATGAACTCACCTTCCTCTCACGTTCTCCGGTGTAAAGACCGTGTCAAACACTCCGGTCGGTAGAGCCTGGAACTTCACCGGGCAGCTCATCCCTGCTGCGGCCGGCACACTGGAACTGTTAACGGTCACTAAACGCCGGAAACACCGCGGTGACTTGCTAACACCTGCTAACGTTAGCCTGGTTAGCATCAGAGGATCGGCTCCCTCCGTTAGCTCCGTTAGCGTCACATACGGAACTGAGCTCGCGCCTCTCGGTCGGTAACGGAACGTTAAATGAAGTCACAAACTCTGAGTTAACTTCAGTTCAGCCGATCTGTGAAAGTTTGATTCGGCACAAAACAACAAGCTGTTTAATTATGGCGCTGTTTCTACACTCAGTGGCGGGGCGACTCCACCAGCCAATAAGGAAGCTCCGCCGGAGCGGTTCTGACCAATGGCGTGCCGCTTCCGCTCCTGTCTTTTTCTGGTCCTGCTCGTGACGTCAGCAGCAGATTAAACGGACTGAAGCTCGACACCGCCCCCTCAGGTCACACAGGTTGTGTCATAGCCAAGTATTTCTTATTCACATTACGTCACAACACCTGCGCTGTCAGCACGTCATCACATGTACTGTGGTGACGGCTCTCTGTCGTCATCGTCCTGCTGTGTGTCTTTATTCTTACACTAACTTTCTCTATCCAGATGTGTTGCTGTGTTTGTGTACACATTGTGTAATAAGCTACTGGTGTCCTCATGCCCCTCAGGATTCATAAAGTATCTATATTATTATTGTGATTGTAATAATAAACTTTATTTATTCAGCACTTTGCAAAACCAAGTTAGAAAGTTCTTTACCACAATGAAAAGTGACAGACAGAGTGGACAGAAGGAGCTCCACGTGACAACGAGAACACCTCTGTAAACAAACACATTTCAACAAGTGACTCACAGATAAACGTCAGTCGGGCCCAAAACTCTGTGAATCCCTCCTTTCTCTTTATTTAAAGGACCTTTGATCATGTTTGTTATTAGATTGTTCTGTTTGCTGTTTTTTAATTTGTTGTCATTGTGTAGTTGCTCAAAGCTTTATGTATATTTGTTTGTGTTCTCTTTTAAACTGTGTCTGTGTGTCGCCATGTGAAGCACTCTGGGCTGCGTGTTTGTATGAATAAAGTTGAGTTGAATGCACATATATAAAGTGTGTTGTTCAGAGGGACAAAAGAGGAGCCAGTCTGGTTGTTCCTCTGTGTTCAGCCTGGACCTCAGGTCACATGGAGACACATACGGAGTCAGAAGATGTGACATGTCCTCAGGTGTGAGTCCAGAGCGAGTCGTACAGGTCATCAGTCATATCTAAACATCAGTTCACAGGGAGCCCATGAAGAGAATGTGCTCTGGTTTGGAGTTTAGCTGGACGAGCTGTAGTTTGAGCTCTGTGCACTCAGACGTGCTCACACAGTCACAGTGACGCAGAGACAGTAACAGCCTGTGTGACGGGATCAGACTGAGGTGATCCTGCAGAGTCTGAGCTGCAGAAACCAGCTGTGTTATCACGATTGTGTCAGCTCAGGTTACAGAGTCTGACAGTTTGGGGACAGTGAGCTGTTTGAGTGTCGTCATGACGACAGCTAACCTCAACATCAGCAACAAACAAATCACATTAGACTGATGAACATGTGATTCACTAATGAACCAATGAATAAACTCATGAGACAAAATCATAAGGCAGACTGAAAATAAACAACCAGTAAAATTAAACTGTTATAAATTTATAAACAACAGGGCTTAAAGTAAACTGTCTGCTGTGATGACATCATCGTTCATCAGTCACACGTCACAAATCTGAGAGAAAGTTCATTTCTGTCTCGACCTCAGAGCAGCTTCACTCTACGCTGACTGTTTCTGGGACTAAATGGTTCAGCTGCAGAGAAAAATTCATCGTCATCACTGCTCTGTGATTTTATCAGAAGGTTTTTGTAACGTCAGGAGCCGTTTACACAAAGAGCCTGAGAAGTGTCTCACAGAGCTCCTTAACTCAGCCTAAAACCCTTTAGCCAGCAGTCAGAGGTCAGAGGTCAGAGGTCAGGAGTGATTCAGGAAAGTTCTGTGAGTCATGAAGGGACAGAAACTGTGACCTCAGTGAGGAGGTGTGGTCGACCCTGTTGTTAGGTGTGATGTGATTGGTTGTCAGAGACACGCCCCTCTGTGAGCCTGTAAGGTGTGAGGACACCCAGTGGACATGAGATGAACTGCAGACTGTGACAGTGTCAGTGTTAGTGTGATCACTGCTGATGAAGGTTGAGACAGACTCAACTCATCACTGCTGCTCTGACCTCACATACCTCAGTGATGATGTCATCATTTTGTTTCTGACGTTACAGAGTCAGCTGGGAAATGTGTGTGTATCCCTGATGACATCATCTGATCTGCAGCGTCTCATTTCCTCTGTCGTCCAGTGTTTGGAGAATATTTCTCTGACCTCTTTGTGTTTCCACCATTTTCTCCTCTGATTCAGAAACTCTTAAACTCCTCCTCCTGCTCCCAACACTTTGTCTCCTCTTATCAGGTCTGACACGCTCTGTGGACGACTTTTATCTTTACCAGGACCACCCCTTAACTTTAAGCCTTAACTTTAACTCTTAACTTTAACTCTTAACTTTAAGGGGAAACTCTAAGTCTTAACTTAACTTAAAGTCCTAACTTTAAATCTTAACTTAAAGTCCTAAATTTAAGTCTTAACTCTAAGTCTTAACTTTAAATCTTAACTTAAAGTCCTAACTTTAAGTTTTAACTTAAAGTCCTAACTTTAAGTCTTAACTCTAAGTCTTAACTTTAAATCTTAACTTAAAGTCCTAACTTTAAGTCTTAACTTAAAGTCCTAACTTTAAATCTTAACTTAAAGTCCTAACTTTAAGTCTTAACTTTAAGGGGAAACTTCAAATTAGTTTAACCTTTAGTGCAAAACTGTACATTCAAATCCCCTTAATTATCATTGCCTGCACCTTGTGTTCATTCAGAAAGCACAAGCATTCGATATTGTTCACTCAGTCAGCAAAGGCTGAACCCAGTTAGCACACAATTACCTGAATGAAAACACTAGGAGACAAAATTGTTCACACACCAATCAGAACGTCCAGTACACGTCTAAAAGGGTCCTGGGTCAGTTCACTTTTTAGAACAATGGATCCTGGACGGCAAGAAAGAGGAAGAGGTCAAAGAAGAGGAGGAAGAGGAAGAGGAGGAAGAGGGAGGCCGAGGCCGAGGAGACAAGTAGTGAGTGATGAAATTCGTGCCACTCTTGTCGACCATGTCCTTGTGCATGGCCTGACAATGAGGGAGGCTGGGCAACGAGTGCAGCCAAACCTTAGCCGCTTCACTGCTGCCTCATCATACGGACCTTCAGGCAGGAAAACAAGTAAGTGTTTTATGTACATCCTGCTCTCTACTGTACTCTACTTTAGATTGCTGTACCCTGAGCTCTTACACTACTGTACTCTACTTTAGATTGCTGTACCCTGAGCTCTTACACTACTGTACAGCGTGTATATATTGTAGCGACTGGGGCTGTGACTGTGATAAATGAACTGTAAAATGATGAATGGTCCCTTAAGGGCACTACCCAGAATGCACTGTGTTCAGGAGAAGTGTGTGTTGTTATGTGTTTCGTGCGCTCTGATAGTGCATGTTCTTTTCAGTGTTCAATCTGCCAGTGTGTGAGTCTCATGCAGAAGAGTTTTGTTCCCTCGAGTCTCGGGGTATGTGTTAAGACGGCTTCACGTCAGTTGCAGGATGCCATGCTCTGTTGATGTTCAGGAACGACCAATAAAAAGGAGCTGTGAGTTATAAGAAATCCGGTGTTGATGAACTTGAACCTGCCGCTCGTCACAATATTTATTGTAGCTGTTTGCTATATCATTCTGTATGCATCTCAGTTACAGTATGTAATGTGGAATTACTGTAGGCTCCCATTTTGTTACAGTAAAAGGATGGTTTACAGTTACAGTATCCCATCCTACTTCTGTTCTTGCAGAACTGAGAGACGACCACCTGGTGGAGCATGTGATGAGGATGAGGTTCTCTGGCCTGACCCAGACCAGAGACGCGATGCTGTACAAGAGTGAAATATTTTCTGTATTTGCCATTTTATTTTGCCATTTTCTGTATTTATATTTTTGTGGGGGAGAACCAGAAGCAACATTATTTATTTTAGGTTTTTGTGGCAGTGTTATGAATTGATCTCCGCAGTGTCTAAGACTATGTTGTAATGTGTGTGTTTTTCTGGACTACTGTGTGATGTGTGAAGGCAACGTTTGGTTTTGACCTGGAAGTTTGACGTTTGGGAAGTTTAGTGTGCAGTTTTGGATTTGTGTTTAGGTTTTTGAGGAATGGAGCTTAGTTTCGAGAAATGTGTCTAAGCAATCGAGAAAAACTGTAACTTTAAATCTTAACTTAAAGTCTTAACTTTAAGGGGAAACTCTAAGTCTTAACTCTAAGCCCTAACATTAAATCTTAAGTTAAAGTCCTAACTTTAAAGCCGCTACAAGGAACTTTTAACTGGATATGCAAAAGTCTCTGGTTTCTGCTGATGTCTGTGCGTGACCTACAACAGCAAATGAGACCATCTGTGTGAAGATAAGCTATTTCTATATAGTGTATATCCATACCTTTGGGAAACTGTCTCCGGGTCCGCCCCAGGTCGCTTCCAGGACGAAACGATTTACGGCACTCAGACGGCACACGTCATCTTACCTAGCTGCTTACATTTATAGTGACTCTTATAAATAGTCGCTATTCCTCCTCCTCGACCCGACGTCCGCGGGGAGTTAAAATAGCAGCAATCATCGGGTAAAAGTTCTGTGAAAGCACTGGACTCACCAACAGTCAGCCACGTCTCAGTCACACAGAGAAAATCCAATCCTCAGGAAGTCAGGAAATCCTTCAGGATAAACGTTTTGTTTGCTAGCGATCTAGCATTTACCAGCCCAATCCTGGCAGGAGCCGGCGGGTCCACGGCGTTAGCTGTCCGGGGAGCCACACACAGAGGCTGCAGGTCTCGGGGACGAGGAGAGCAGGGGCTGCAGGGCTGGAACACCTCATCCGGGCCGACGGCAGGTACCAGCCAGGCGTCAACAGGGTCCAGCGAGTGCCGAGAAATAAAGAGGCGAGGCACCGCTCCATTCTCAGTCCAAGAAGCTGTGGAAGTGCTCGCCAAACAGGCCTTCAGCCTTACCAGCCAACCGCTGCGTTTACCCCGGCGGCGGCGGTGGCGCTTACGCCAGAGAGGTGGAGCTGGGGCGCGGCAGAGGTGAGCTGGGATCCCCGATAGGAGCGAGGGCAAAGTTTTCCCGTCTTGTTGTTTCATTCATCCCCAAAACAAACACATGCGCGAGCCAGGTAAGTGTCTTTACGACAATACGCGCTAGAGCTCATGGGAAATGTAGGCTTCATTCCGGCAAAACACTACTGCTTTTGTCCACAGGGTCGCCAAAATCAACTCAAAATGAAAGTTCCTTGTAGGGGCTTTAAGTCTTAACTTTAAGGGGAAATTCTAAGTCTTAACTTTAAATCTTAACTTAAAGTCTTAACTTTAAGTCTTAACTGTAAGGGGAAACTCTAAGTCTTAACTCTAAGTCCTAACTTCAAGTCTTAACTTTAAGGGAAAACTCTAAGTCTTAACTTTAAGTCTTAACTGTAAGGGGAAACTCTAAGTCTTAACTTTAAGTCCTAACTTCAAGTCTTAACTTTAAGGGAAAACTCTAAGTCTTAACTTTAAGTCTTAACTGTAAGGGGAAACTCTAAGTCTTAACTCTAAGTCCTAACTTCAAGTCTTAACTTTAAGGGAAAACTCTAAGTCTTAACTTTAAGTCTTAACTGTAAGGGGAAACTCTAAGTCTTAACTTTAAGTCCTAACTTCAAGTCTTAACTTTAAGGGAAAACTCTAAGTCTTAACTGTAAGGGGAAACTCTAAGTCTTAACTCTAAGTCCTAACTTTAAATCTTAACTTTAAGGGAAAACTCTAAGTCTTAACTTTAAATCTTAACTGTAAGGGGAAACTCTAAGTCTTAACTTCAAGTCTTAACTTTCAGGCGAAACTCTAAGTCCTAACTTTAAATCTTAACTTAAAGTCTTAACTTTAAGTCTTAACTTTAAGGGGAAACTCTAAAAAAAAGGCACAATTCTTAGAAGTTTCTTAGAATTTCATCGCTCGGAGCAACTCGAGGAAGCTTTGTGAACACGACCCAGAACTTTAACTCTTCAGATGAGTTGATGTATGTTAATG
Source organism: Epinephelus lanceolatus (assembly GCF_041903045.1). NCBI lineage: Eukaryota > Metazoa > Chordata > Actinopteri > Perciformes > Serranidae > Epinephelus > Epinephelus lanceolatus. The sequence goes on from NC_135739.1 coordinate 843,249, forward strand.
ATCACAGCGAGTGTGTGTGTGTGTGTGTGTGTGTGTGTGAATTATTTATGTGTAAGCAGCCGTCTCTTGTTCCAACACACAGTCGTCTCCTGAAGAGCAGCGAGTGGACAAATTATTTATCAGCCTGTTATTGGACACTGAGTCCAGACAGATGGGCTGAGACCTGCCTGCTGCTCACACACTGTCTACTGTCCTCACTGTCCACTGTCCTCACTGTCCCCTCCACTCTGTCCACCCTGTCCCCTCCATACTGTCCCCACTGTCCACACTGTCCCATGCACAGTGTCCCCTGCACAGCGTCCCCTGTGCATGAACAGTCCCAGGTTGAGTCCAGCAGCAGAGGTCTGACGGAGACGAGCCGACGTGCTGACAGCCTGTGAGCAGCTGCAGTCACAGGACAGAGTGGACGGACGGCTGACTGATGTGGTTTAAAGTTCACAGGAGACAAATGTCTCTTTTTCCTCTGAATGCTGAAGTCCAGAGATGAAAGGACACAGTGGGACTCGTCTCTGCTTAGCCTCAGGACACAGTGGGACTCGTCTCTGCTGCAGCCTCGGGACACAGTGGGACTCGTCTCTGCTGCAGCCTCGGGACACAGTGGGACTCGTCTCTGCTGCAGCCTCAGGACACAGTGGGACTCATCTCTGCTGCAGCTTCGGGACACAGTGGGACTCGTCTCTGCTGCAGCTTCAGGACACAGTGGGACTCGTCTCTGCTGCAGCTTCGGGACACAGTGGGACTCGTCTCTGCTTAGCCTCAGGACACAGTGGGACTCGTCTCTGCTGCAGCCTCGGGACACAGTGGGACTTGTCTCTGCTGCAGCCTCTGGACACAGTGGGACTCGTCTCTGCTGCAGCCTCGGGACACAGTGGGACTCGTCTCTGCTGCAGCCTCGGGACACAGTGGGACTCGTCTCTGCTGCAGCCTCAGGACACAGTGGGACTCGTCTCTGCTGCAGCTTCAGGACACAGTGGGACTCGTCTCTGCTGCAGCCTCATGACACAGTGGGACTCGTCTCTGCTGCAGCTTCGGGACACAGTGGGACTCGTCTCTGCTGCAGCCTCGGGACACAGTGGGACTCGTCTCTGCTGCAGCCTCGGGACACAGTGGGACTCGTCTCTGCTGCAGCTTCGGGACACAGTGGGACTCGTCTCTGCTGCAGCCTCTGGACACAGTGGGACTCATCTCTGCTGCAGCTTCGGGACACAGTGGGACTCGTCTCTGCTGCAGCTTCGGGACACAGTGGGACTCGTCTCTGCTGCAGCCTCGGGACACAGTGGGACTCGTCTCTGCTGCAGCTTCGGGACACAGTGGGACTCGTCTCTGCTGCAGCTTCGGGACACAGTGGGACTCGTCTCTGCTGCAGCTTCGGGACACAGTGGGACTCGTCTCTGCTTAGCCTCAGAACACAGTGGGACTCGTCTCTGCTGCAGCCTCGGGACACAGTGGGACTCGTCTCTGCTGCAGCTTCAGGACACAGTGGGACTCGTCTCTGCTGCAGCCTCGGGACACAGTGGGACTCGTCTCTGCTGCAGCCTCGGGACACAGTGGGACTCGTCTCTGCTGCAGCCTCATGACACAGTGGGACTCGTCTCTGCTGCAGCCTGGGGACACAGTGGGACTCATCTCTGCTGCAGCTTCGGGACACAGTGGGACTCGTCTCTGCTGCAGCTTCGGGACACAGTGGGACTCATCTGTGCTGCAGCCTCGGGACACAGTGGGACTCGTCTTGGCTGCAGCCTCGGGACACAGTGGGACTCGTCTCTGCTGCAGCTTCGGGCCACAGTGGGACTCGTCTCTGCTGCAGCCTCAGGACACAGTGGGACTCGTCTCTGCTGCAGCTTCGGGCCACAGTGGGACTCGTCTCTGCTGCAGCCTCGGGACACAGTGGGACTCGTCTCTGCTGCAGCCTCAGAACACAGTGGGACTCGTCTCTGCTGCAGCCTCAGGACACAGTGGGACTCGTCTCTGCTGCAGCCTCATGACACAGTGGGACTCGTCTCTGCTGCAGCCTCAGGACACAGTGGGACTCGTCTCTGCTGCAGCCTCAGGACACAGTGGGACTCGTCTCTGCTGCAGCCTCAGGGGACAGACGAGTCCTAATAATCAAACTCATCGTCCTGCATGTGGAACAGATCAGCTGATGTTTCCTCTGAGCCCAAACAGCTCATCAGAACTCATCTGAAAGTTACTGACTGCAGAGCATACAGGGGCCACAGAGCGCACAGGGGCCACAGAGCGTACAGGGGCCACAGAGCATACAGGAGCCACAGAGCGTACAGGGGCCACAGAGCATACAGGGGCCACAGAGCATACAGGGGCCACAGAGCGTACAGGGGCCACAGAGCATACAGGGGCCACAGAGCGTACAGGGGCCACAGAGCATACAGGGGCCACAGAGCGTACAGGGGCCACAGAGCATACAGGGGCCACAGAGCGTACAGGGGCCACAGAGCGTACAGGGGCCACAGAGCATACAGGGGCCACAGAGCATACAGGGGCCACAGAGCGTACAGGGGCCACAGAGCATACAGGGGCCACAGAGCATACAGGGGCCACAGAGCGTACAGGGGCCACAGAGCATACAGGGGCCACAGAGCGTACAGGGGCCACAGAGCATACAGGGGCCACAGAGCGTACAGGGGCCACAGAGCATACAGGGGCCACAGAGCGTACAGGGGCCACAGAGCGTACAGGGGCCACAGAGCATACAGGGGCCACAGAGCATACAGGGGCCACAGAGCGTACAGGGGCCACAGAGCATACAGGGGCCACAGAGCGTACAGGGGCCACAGAGCGTACAGGGGCCACAGAGCGTACAGGGGCCACAGAGTGTACAACAGAACTGAACTAAAGTGATCAAGTATTTAAAAACAAACAAACAAATAAACAAACAAACAAATTTTTTCTGGTTCTTTTTTATTTTTGTGACTCCGGAAACAACTTGAAAGAAACTCAACATTTAAACAATATTTTTAGGTTTAAAATTGAAAAATGGATAAAAAATGTTTTTTGGCTTTAAATCATTTAAAGATGAAACAAATTTATAAACAAAGTATTTTATTGTATAATTGATTGATATTCAGAAATAAAAACTGGATTCACAAATATCTGTAATCGTTACGAAAATATTCACAAATGCTTTTCATTTATTTATAAATCAATTAGATGTATTTGTTTGTGTATTTACAGATATCAGAAACTATTTTGCAAATTTAAAACAGAGGTCTGCAAATAAACTAAAATCACAAATAAAAAAGGTTAATATGTTTGATTAATTTACAAATAACTTAAAAGCATTTGTAAATATTTTTCTAACATTTACATCTTTGGAAGAGATATTTGTGAATCCAGTTTTAATTTGTGTGTAAAGTGTGGGCTCACAGATTTGCATTTCATACACACTAGTCTTTATTAAAAAAATTCATTCTTTAAAAAATAAATAAATGTGTTTGTCGACAGCTGAGTCCTGTTATTTTAATTGTAGAAAAAAAGCACAAAGCTTGCTTCAGGCACACCGACAGAGCCAAGGATATTATAAAATGCCTTTATTGATTAGGACATGTCAATATAAAATAACTAGGAAATGCCGACCGGTTTCGACCACGCAGGGTCTTCGTCAGGGCGTCACGCTCTGTCGGTGTGCCTGAAGCAAGCTTTGTGCTTTTTTTCTACAATTGACTATTTTCAACTTAAAGAGCACCTGGAACTCACCTGGAGTCCACTACCTCTCACCTGTGAGCACTCGGTAAGTTTTCTTTGTTTGCCTGTTATTTTAATGTTTGGAATTTGTGTGTGTGTGTGTGTGTGTGTGTGTGTGCAGGTCCGTTTTATAAGGTATTTTGCTTTCTTAGAGAAAGTTTAAAATTTCCAGATTACACATGAACACATTAAGGTACACACGAACATATTAAGGTACACACGAACACATTAAGGTACACACGAACACATTAAGGTACACATGAACACATTAAGGTACACATGAACACATTAAGGTACACATGAACACATCAAGGTACACATGAACACATTAAGGTACACATGAACACATTAAGGTACACACGAACACATTAAGGTACACATGAACACATTAAGGTACACACGAACACATTAAGGTACACACGAACACATTAAGGTACACATGAACACATTAAGGAACACACGAACACATTAAGGTACACATGAACACATTAAGGAACACACGAACACATTAAGGTACACACGAACACATTAAGGTACACACGAACACATTAAGGTACACATGAACACATTAAGGAACACACGAACACATTAAGGTACACACGAACACATTAAGGTACACACGAACACATTAAGGTACACACGAACACATTAAGGTACACATGAACACATTAAGGTACACATGAACACATTAAGGTACACACGAACACATTAAGGTACACATGAACACATTAAGGTACACATTAAGGTACACATGAACACATTAAGGTACACATGAACACATTAAGGTACACATTAAGGTACACATGAACACATTAAGGTACACATGAACACATTAAGGTACACATGAACACAATAAGGTACACATGAACACATTAAGGTACACATGAACACATTAAGGTACACATGAACACAATAAGGTACACACGAACACATTAAGGTACACATGAACACATTAAGGTACACATGAACACATTAAGGTACACATGAACACATTAAGGAACACATGAACACAATAAGGTACACATGAACACAATAAGGTACACATGAACACATTAAGGTACACATGAACACAATAAGGTACACATGAACACATTAAGGTACACATGAACACAATAAGGTACACATGAACACATTAAGGTACACATGAACACATTAAGGTACACATGAACACAATAAGGTACACATGAACACATTAAGGTACACATGAACACAATAAGTTACACATGAACACATTAAGGTACACATGAACACATTATAGTACACATGAACACAATAAGGTACACATGAACACAATAAGGTACACATGAACACATTATAGTACACATGAACACAATCAGGTACACATGAACACATTAAGGTACACATGAACACATTATAGTACACATGAACACATTATAGTACACTTGAACACATTAAGGTACACATGAACACATTAAGCACACATGAACACATTAAGGTACAAATGAACACATTAAGGTACACATGAACACAATAAGGTACACACGAACACATTAAGGTACACATGAACACATTAAGGTACACACAAACACATTAAGGTACACATGAACACATTAAGGAACACATGAACACAATAAGGTACACATGAACACAATAAGGTACACACGAACACATTAAGGTACACATGAACACAATAAGGTACACATGAACACATTAAGGTACACATGAACACAATAAGGTACACATGAACACATTAAGGTACACATGAACACAATAAGTTACACATGAACACATTAAGGTACACATGAACACATTATAGTACACATGAACACAATAAGGTACACATGAACACATTATAGTACACATGAACACAATCAGGTACACATGAACACATTAAGGTACACATGAACACATTATAGTACACATGAACACATTATAGTACACTTGAACACATTAAGGTACACATGAACACATTAAGCACACATGAACACATTAAGGTACAAATGAACACATTAAGTTACACATGAACACATTAAGGTACACATGAACACATTATAGTACACATGAACACAATAAGTTACACATGAACACATTAAGGTACAAATGAACACATTAAGGTACAAATGAACACATTATAGTACACATGAACACATTATAGTACACATGAACACATTAAGGTACACATGAACACATTAAGCACACATGAACACATTAAGGTACACATGAACACATTAAGGTACACATGAACACATTAAGCACACATGAACACATTAAGGTACACATGAACACATTAAGGTACACGTTGTCTCGGTTACATAAATAATATTGACACAGGTGAGCCTCCGTAGAGACATCTTCCTCATACACAATCTTTGATCGCAGGAATTTCAGGTCTTTGTTGTTGCGCTCTCTGTCCACCCAGCCAATCAGCGGCCGTATCCGTCCTGGAACGCCCACAATGTTCTCCAGCCGACCAATCAGAGGTCTCCTCCAGCCGGACGCCATTTTGTCAGTTTATAACAGCGGTGGTTGGGGTATGGAACCTGTTGCTCCGTAGTTCCGTGTTGTGCAATGGACGGGTGAGTTATTCCATCGTTTTACGTGTTCACTCTGATGAAATGCAGTTTGTGTGTGTTTTAGTGGCGCCTTAGAGCAGCAACAGAAACATGTCGGCCGATAATGTTTCTCCGGAGAGCTGCTGCTGGCCTCGTCGTTCGCTTAACTGTCGCTAAAGTTGTGTTTGTGGTCGTAGCAGGAAGCTAGCCTGTTAGCTGTTAGCCTGGGAACGGGCCATTCTCTGCGGGCACAACTGCTCACCTAACTCCAGGAACACAGCCTGACATTTAAACGTGGCATCGTTCACCTGCGAGAGCACACGTATCTCACACCTGTCCGTGTGTCCGAGGTCCTGTTGGTGAATAAGTTTTGGGAAGAATCACTGAGCAACGTGCAGAACTTGAGCACAGCTCTACCATGTTCTCACGCCCACTGTGGTGTTTTGCCGGACAGTCCCTGTTTTATACAAGTTCAGATTTTGTTAATATTAATGTTGCTTCATGTGTTGCATGTACGCCGAATTAAAATTTGATCCTCTGTGATTCGATTGAGATGTAAAGTCTTATTTTAATAAATCAGTGGTTTCGAGGATTTGGATGAAAACATAAAAAATACGGTGTTTCAGATGCACTTCAGGTGTTAAGAACGAACGGAAGTATCTGGTGGTCAGATGTTTGGAAAACTCAGACTGAAGGCCTTGATTTGAGCCGATTACAGTTAAATTCAAGTTTTTAGCAAGAAATAAGAAACTTGCACTGAAGTGTTTATTTACAAAGCTGACTTCATGTGTTGCATGTGTGCCGAATGTAGGAGGTGTCCCAGTAGATTAGTTAAAGTATAATAGTCATGTTCTGCAGATTTGTGTTTTTGAGAATTAAGACGAGAACTTCAAAGTGGTGGTATTTCAAATGGAGTTTGGTTTTACTTGTTAAATAACAAACGGGAGTAATTAGAGGCCTGAAACTGAAGCTGATAGAAGCTGAATTCGAGTTTTTGCATCAAAGCAAGTCACTTATGAAACTCTTTTTTTAAACAAAAGTAACGGAGCTTCATGTGTTGCATGTGAGCCGAATTAAAGAGTTGTCCCAGTAGATAAGTTTGAAGTGAAATAGTTATGTTTAGGTTTGTGTTTGTGAGAATCAAGAAGAGAACTTTTAAGAGTGGTATTTCATATGGAGTTCAGTTATAAAGAACAAGTGGTGTAACTCAGACTGGAGGCCCTAACTGAAGCTGATTACGGTGAAATTCGAGGTTTTGGCACCAAACACTCATAAAACTGAAATTTTTATTAGAAATAACGTATCGTAATGTGTTGCATGTGAGCTTAATTAAAGAGCTGTTTCAGTAGATTAGTTTAAAGTGTAATAGTCATGCTCCTTAAGGTTTGTGGTTTTGAGAATTAGGAAGAGAGAGCTATAAAATTGTTGTTTTTCATATTGAGTTTGGTGTGACATCGTCTGTGGTGAGAGCACAGGGAAGTAACTGGTGCTCAGATGTTGTTATTTTAGATTAAAGTTGTTGATGGAGCTGAAATAGAATTGTGAATGTTGAATAATATAGATGTAGATGGGTGTATTTCTAACTGGGAACACTGGTGGCAGGTCAGTTAAAGACAGAACTGGTCTCAAATCCATTGAGTTGTTAGCAAAGGGAGGAAACATGAGACCAACCTGTTTGTCCTGCAGCTGTTTAATGATTCTGTCGACAGCATCATGAGGAGAAACAGACGTGTTTGTCTTCCACTGATTATTATAATCTGTTGTTATTGACCTGTAACAGTCGCTGTACAGTTGGCTGTAGTGTGAAATGTAATGGCTGCAGTGAGGAGCTGCAGACTGTGAGACGTTTGAGTTCCTGATGTGAATATTTGTGCTCTGTCAGGGCTCATTCGTGCCCTGAGGGGTCGTCCTCCTCTTCCAGCTGGTTTACAGTCTGTACAGTTCCGTCAGCTTCAGCCCGACCAGCCGGTTTTACATTCAAGTGTTATCTTAGCGTGGAAGACGTTTGTCCAGCTCGGTGTTCCTGTGTTCTTCCCTACATGTGACACGTATATGAACATGTCGTGTGTACGTGTACTGACTTCACCAGAGTTTTTCTCTTCGGTGAGACGTTGGTTTTGTTTTGTTTGATTTCATGGCTCTAATAACAGAAATAACAGAGTCAGTGTCAGTTGGTTCACTTCACTTAACGCCATGACAACGTCTCTTCTCACAGCTCGCACTGAGTTTGTGCTGATTATTTGATTATTAACGAAGCTGCTGATCATTTTTCTGTCAGAGACACAATGGACTCATCAGTTCAGATCACCTACACTCTCCATACAGCACAGATGTAACATGTTGTTTCAGAGGAACAGCACAATATTAAAAAGTTGATAATAACCATGGCTGTGCTGATGAATGAAGCGTCAGAGCTCTGACCCCTGACAGAAACACTGAGCTGCTGCTGGAGTTACTCTGCAGAAAACTTTTAACCTGATATCTGTGCTGCTGTCGGGTCACATGAGCTCTTCATTAATGAGGTCATGTGTTCTCGACTCTGAGAAGTGTACGGCAGACTGTGTGGACCAATCAGGACTCTGACAGACTGTTTGCACATGTTTACTGTAAAAACAGGAAATGGAACAAATCAAAAATGGCGCATAGTCTTCTTCTACAGAATCATCAGGATGACACCGACGGGGGCAGCCGATCTTGACCACTCTCTGGAGCCTCCTCCGGTCTGTCTCAGTGCAGTGCGTGGACCATACTGAGATGCAGTATGTTAAAATGCTCTCAATGGTGGAGCGACAGGAGGTCACCACCAGCAACTTCTCAGTGACGTTGTTCTACCTGAGCACTCTGTGCAGATGCTGCTGTGCCTTCTTGATGACAGCCGTGGTGTTTGCAGTCCAGGGGAGGTCGGCAGAGATCGTGGTGCCCAGAAAAGTGAAGGTGTGGACCCTCTCCACGCAGTTGCCATAGATGTAGAGGGGGGACGGATCTGCCCTGCGCTTCCTGAAGTCCAGGATGATCTCCTGTGTCTTTATGGTGTTCAGAGCCAGGTTGTTTGCCGAGCACCACACAGACAATTTCAGGACCTCGTCCCTGTAGGCAGACTCATCTCCACCTGAGATCAGCCCCACCACCACCGTGTCGTCAGCAAACTTCACTATGGTGTTACTGGTGTGGGCAGGTCTACAGTCAGAGGTGTAGAGGGTGTGGAGTAGTGGGCTCAGCACACACCCTGTGTAGGTGATGTGCATAGGGTCTACCACACAACTATAAATCCTGCGTTAGTGCCCTTTACTCCGCTGCATGGATCTGACTGCAGATACATGTCTGATCTGTTTAAAAGAGGATTTTGAGCAGGACTGTGGTGTTTTGTGTCACAGTATTATAACTGTGACTGTGGCGTTAATAATGTGAAGTTCCTTCTCATCACAGACGTCTTTGTAAAATGAGTCTCTTTCAGTTTGTAGATGTTATTTTGGTTTTTAAAAGTCTAAAATTTTTGTTTTCATCTCTGACATATGAAATATTAAAGGAATAATTGTAGAACAGTACAAATGATGACAGTATTTTTACAGACTCAGTTTGGGACCTGGCTGCTTTGGCAGTAACAGCTCGTTTTACACAGAGATGGCGCTGTAGAGCCGCTACGAACCAAATGACGGCGGCATCACGTGGCTCCAGTGTGTGATTTTAGACAGCTGTGACATCACAGAATCAAAAAAGGCGTGATAGACATGACACGTACCACAACAGCATCGGCCTCTAGTTTGACATATAACATACGTGTCAGCAGCTCTTCATAAACAATATCAATGACATCACATGTCAGTAACAATTATTTAGCATCCCTGTTATATGGCGGCTGATCTCGTCCTCTGCTCGGAGGGTTAAGTCCAGTTCAGACCAAAGATTCACGACGAGACGAGTTGAAACAAACAACTACTGTCAAAGCTCTGTTCTGTAACGTTGTAAGAAGCTGGTGGTTCACAGGAAGTGACCACGATGAGTCGGTGTATCATCTCTAGTAGGGCTGTCAAAAAAAAAAGGATCCTTCTTGGGTGTCTTGAACTCCATGTAGGCTGCCACCTCACCCTCGGGCTGCAAAGTTTCATGGCTGGAGTCCTCCACGTCGGTGACCAATGTGACCACGGGGTCAAAGGTTACACTGGTGTCACTGTCACAGTATTACTGCACATCTTTTTACTTTGGTTCATTCTGAAAAATAAAAAATAGATTTTTGTTCTCACCTGCTGCCCGCCCACCTGGAGTTAACTTTTACCTGTCAGTTTATATATAGACATATTTTTACCTGTTACACAGCAGTCTGAGGGTCACAGGACAGGACTCTGCCCTGTTGCATTATGGGAAACTGTTTGTTCAGAGTGATACACAAGTGTTTGAAATGTTCCTTAAAAGCCCCTTTTTCCATCGCAGGAACTTTTTATCATTTACCTGGGATTTTGAAAAACCTCTGTGTTTCCACTGGAATTACCCGGGTAAAAAACTTTCCAGCACCCCCAAACTTTCCCTGAAAAAAGTGCCTAGTAGGGGGGTACGACTTTTCAGATTGTAAAAGGGGCTAAGGCTGTGATGGAAACAGTTCTCAGAAATGATCTGTCAGTCGGCAGCAGCCAGTCGACATGAACACTGACAGATGAGTCTGAGCTGTGACTCTTGTGTTTCACCTCTGACCTGAAGTAATCACAATAATGTTGGTTAGTTGTGAGGTTTGAGCAGGGCTGCTCGATTATGGAAAAAATCATGATCACGATTATTTTGGTCAAAATTGAAATCATGATTGTGCGGCGCACGTGGTGACATATTTTTTATGGCATGTCATTTCTGTCTCTACATGGTCGCGTGTTTGGGGCTGTCTTTAAAAACAACGTTATTAATAAAGAGTATTTAATGTGATTATACACCGTAAACCTTTTCTAGAAATGAACAGATGACTGGATTTGTTGGATCCCTGGCTCATGTTTGCTTTGCAGGTATTGCAGATGATGACGTCAGCATCTTGCTCTGATGCTAACCTTTCAGTCTGCGACATGCCTGTAGTGACAGACGAGCTGTTTAGCTACCTCGCTAACATCGCAAACACATGAGAACCAGGCCCAAACAGAATCTGCAGTTTTTCAGTGGTGATCCAAAATGAAAGTTCTGCACGCATGTACAGAGGCTCTGCCCTCACTGCAGCGGCCCGGGTTCGACTCCGGCTTGCGGTCCTTTGCTGCATGTCTTGACAGTATTTCATCAGAATTACGCCGGCATCTCACTGTAATGGCAGCGGGAGGTCATTATTTGCACAATCCTGTGTATATAAATCAGTCTAAAATAAAAACCATAACAGATAAAACATTCACTCTTTAAGCGGCAGAAAGCGAAGGGTTGTACGCTTGTTATGATGTCATTGCACTACGTTACATGTGATGCAAGATAGAGTCAGGCCGATTCTGCTTATTGATTCTGTTTCTAATAGATTTCAAGTTTTGATTCCCATGTTGGGGGGGAAAAGAGGTCAACTGTTTTTATGACAAAAATACATTTATTCTTGTAAGTCTTAACTAAACATTCATAAAGTAAATAAGTTGGATTCAGGGCCATGTTCAGCTCCCTGCAAATAAAGATTCAGCATAATAACAATAACTGTGACTGAACAAGGTCTTGTCAGATTTGACATGCAACCTGACTCGCAGCTAATGAACTTCCCACATGTGTTGCACTTTGCTAGGGATGCATGATGATATCAGCACGCCATCAGTATCGACTTTAAAATGAACGATCAGAATCGGCCAACGTGCTTTTTTGATATTTTGCTCAATGAATGAATATTAGACACTGAACAGTGTTTCATGTCTCCATCTGCTGCTAAGAGTATGTATGCATTAGGGATGCAACGATTACCGGTAAAATGATAAACCGTGGTAAAATTCCCGATGGTTAGTATTACCATTTCAAATTGTAATCATCATTAAAACCGTGTTTGATTACCGCACTTTGAAAAACTCACGGTGATACTGCTCCTTGCCTGGAAAAGCAGCAGCAGTCCCTCAGACACAGGCGTGCATGCGCAGTCTGCAATGTTTGGCCTCTTAAAACATGGCGGAAGGCACCGAAGGCACCAGAACGGACAGTGCTCCGGAGATTTTTCATGCCGTGACTTGGCCGACAGACATGACACGCTACACGCTGGTGCTTACCAATTATCCCCGGTCGTCTTTCACGACGGAGGGATTCTCTCAGCCGAGGTTATAAGGGGCTTTTAATTTGAAACAATGAGGTTAAAGCCTCATTATGTTCATTAAGTTCATTATGATGTTAACTCCACGACAGAAGAGACTCGATCACTAAAATTCAGTGGGAAATAAGTAGATATATTTATCAGTATTGATTATGGGTCAAATCGGTTGTTAACTACCTGCATAGCCGATATTGGCAGAAAATTCCAGTATCATGTGCGCTGGTTCTCCAGCTCGCTGTTGTGTTGATGTGTGATGTAACAGGTCCTGACTCCTGGCAGACCTGGAAGGTTTCCAGACGAGCTGCGGCCTTGCAGATATATGAAGCCTTTGTTTGCACTATTTCATTTAATGTCATGTTCAGGAGCCGACAAGCAGAACTGATCATTTGTTCACGGGCACCCAGTTCTTGGCATTAAGTATTCGCTTCTTATTTGGAACTGAGTTTTTGTTCCAGTGTAAGACTGCATGAAACCGTGCGGTGGTGTTGTCAGAGTAATGAATGATGAATCTACCACAACACCTCACTCTGCTCCAGAAACAGCTCTCATAAACTGAATAATGTAAACAGTCTCTGAAGGGGTAAGAAATATTTCCTTCATGTTTCTGTGTTTAAAAATCATTTTGATCCAAATGTTTTGTGTTTTTTTTTTTTTATTTTGTAAAATCTGATGCAAACATCTGATTTTTGGATATATTTCTTTTTAATATCACAGTTTCAGTACTTTTATTTATATACTTAAAGAACCATTTAGCTGAGGCTGTACACATTTTAGGGATATGAAGATTTGAGGATTGGTCCAGGAAATGACATCACAATAAGCCAAAATACCAACGCAGACACTGGTGGACTGACTGCAGAGTTGAAAGGGTTAAAGTATCAGTACCTCCGACCTGTGTGTCAGGTTTCAGACACATCTGATTTATTTATTCACCTCACCTGTTTCATTTCCTGTTTTTCACATTTCCATACAGTGAGTCATTTGTTGGGAACATTGACAGATAGTGATCAGCTGTGTGTGTGTGTGTGTGTATAACTGCTCATTCTCACCTCACACAGCTGCTCACACCCTGAACATCAACACTGAGGAATCAATCCCAAAAATAACCCGTCACATCGTCAGGAATTTCAGTTAATCTCCATGGAAACATGTGAGGCTTTAAGTAGCGAATTTTATCCCCTCACAGCTCAGCACCCTCTCAGATATTTTTTTAACATGATGACAGTGAATGCATCATGCCAGAGTGCAGGTTGGGATCCAGGAAGAAAGGCAGTGACATAAGTTAAGCTGATGAATTGATATTTGCAGCTGTTGACCTGTCCTCCCTGCTGGGTTCTCTCTGCCCCTCACTCCGTCTCCTCAGGCTTTAACCTCATTTTAACCTTTTTTTGGGCTTGTTGTTTTGAGTTTTTCTCCCTGCTGCTTCTAACACGCTGTCTTCTCTTCACAGCAGTGTCCACCAAGATATAACAGTTGGTACTAAGGTAGGCACCTCTGCTTCCTCCTCCTCCTCCTCCTCCTCCTCCTCCTCTTCCTCTTCCTCACTGTTGGTTTGTTTTCTGCTGTGAACGTCTCTGAACATCGTTAGAGTCTGACAGGACGAGACATCTGGGAACAATCACAGCTTTTCTCTGTAATTATTGTGGAGTGTGTTACAGAGTTATTATAAAGTGCAGCAGTGATTTAGTCACATTCCTCAACAAGTCTGACCATAATCAGATTATTCAACAACAACACACGTGTTGTCGTCTTAAAGGACCAGACCGCCGAGGTCACACCGATCAGCCCGTTCACTACAGCACCGTTTCCACAGAGCAGCCCGCTTCAGTTCGGTCTCATAGTTCAAAGTTGTGGATGGTCCCAACAGAAGCGTTCCTTAGCGTCCCCATGTTTGGTCCCCCCTCTGTTGGGGTACCTAGCACACAGATCTGGTACTAAAAGGTGGAGCTAGAAACCCTGCAGTCTGATTGGTCAGTAGAGGACGCTCACTCTGGTTTTATGTAACCTCTGTTCATACATCAGTAAACTACAACTATAAAATGAAAGAGAAAAAGATAACTTCATTCACTGGGCCGACTGCCGGCAACTTTTAAGGTGGAACGTTAACTTGTAATGTTACTCAATGCATGAGTTGATGACGTGAATCCATCAGCACACCTTAAATTTCACTGTGACAACTTTGACCATCACTTTAGTTTTTATACAGGTGCTGGTCATATAATTAGAATATCATGAAAAAGTTGATTTATTTCAGTAATTCCATTCAAAAAGTGAAACTTGTATAATGTATACATTCATTCCACACAGACTGATATATTTCAAGTGTTTATTTCTTTTAATTTTGATGATTATAACTGACAACTAATGAAAACCCCAAATTCAGTATCTCAGAAAATTAGAATATTGTGAAAAGGTGCAATATTGAAGACACCTGGTGCCACACTCTAATCAGCTAATTAACTCAAAACACCTGCAAAAGCCTTTAAATGGTCTCTCAGTGTAGTTCTGTAGGCTACACAATCATGGGGAAGACAGCTGACTTGACAGTTGTCCAAAAGACGACCATTGACACCTTGCACAAGGAGGGCAAGACACAAAAGGTCATTGCTAAAGAGGCTGGCTGTTCACAGAGCTCTGTGTCCAAGCACATTAATAGAGAGGCGAAGGGAAGGAAAAGATATGGTAGAAAAAAGTGTACAAGCAATAGGGATAACCGCACCCTGGAGAGGATTGTGAAACAAAACCCATTCAAAAATGTGGGGGACATTCACAAAGAATGGACTGCAGCTGGAGTCAGTGCTTCAAGAACCACCACGCACCGACGTATGCAAGACATGGGTTTCAGCTGTCGCATTCCTTGTGTCAAGCCACTCTTGAACAAGAGACAGCATCAGAAGCGTCTTGCCTGGGCTAAAGACAAAAAGGACTGGACTGCTGCTGAGTGGTCCAAAGTTATGTTCTTTGATGAAAGTAAATTTTGCATTTCCTTTGGAAATCAAGGTCCCAGAGTCTGGAGGAAGAGAGGAGAGGCACAGAATCCACGTTGCTTGAGGTCCAGTGTAAAATTTCCACAGTCAGTGATGGTTTGGGGTGCCATGTCATCTGCTGGTGTTGGTCCACTGTGTTTTCTGAGGTCCAAGGTCAATGCAGCCGTCTACCAGGAAGTTTTAGAGCACTTCATGCTTCCTGCTGCTGACGAACTTTATGGAGATGCAGATTTAATTTTCCAACAGGACTTGGCACCTGCACACAGTGCCAAAGCTACCAGTACCTGGTTTAAGGACCATGGTGTCCCTGTTCTTGATTGGCCAGCAAACTCGCCTGACCTTAACCCCATAGAAAATCTATGGGGTATTGTGAAGAGGAAGATGCGACACGCCAGACCCAACAATGCAGAAGAGCTGAAGGCCACTATCAGAGCAACCTGGGCTCTCATACCACCTGAGCAGTGCCACAGACTGATCGACTCCATGCCACGCTGCATTGTTGCAGTAATTCAGGCAAAAGGAGCCCCAACTAAGTATTGAGTGCTGTACATGCTCATGCTTTTCATGTTCATACTTTTCAGTTGGCCAACATTTCTAAAAATCCTTTTTTTGTATTGGTCTTCAGTAATATTCTAATTTTCTGAGATACTGAATTTGGGATTTTCATTAGTTGTCAGTTATAATCATCAAAATTAAAAAAAAAAAACATTTGAAATATATCAGTCTGTGTGTAATGAATGAATATAATATACAAGTTTCACTTTTTGAATGGAATTACTGAAATAAATCAACTTTTTGATGATATTCTAATTATATGACCAGCACCTGTATGACACACACTTTTAGTAATGAGCTGATCTCCAAGTGTGTCATTGAACAACATGACTCTGAGGTCGTGCGGTAGTTCTGTATATCAGCACAGCTGTGATCCAGTCGTAGGCACGAGGCCGCAGGCTGAGCTTAATGTGGTCCTGAGCAGAGTATGAGGTCACTTCCATTGTGTGTGATGTCATCAGAGCTTCTCTGTGGTTTGTTGTGTTCAGACGGTCCAGCTGTGTTTGCATGTTAGTGCATGTGTGTTTCCCTCTGGCCGCTCAAACAGCTGGTATGGCTGTTAGGCGACAGCTCGGACATAACTGAAGAATTCATTCACTAATTCTGACCAAACTTGACACAAATGTCTAACAGGATAAAATAATGAAGGTCAAAAGGTCAAAGGTCAGCTTGACTGTGACATCATCATGTCTTAACGTCATATCTCAGGAACAGAAGGGGAGACATTTGGTCAGATACTGAATTGGTGACTCTAATCTTGAAACTGTGCTGATTGTATAGATCTTCTGTGTGTGAAGCATCCATGTTTTCACTGACATGGATGGAGACTGTCAGAGACAATGGACTGGTGGGCGGAGTCATACAACCACAGGGTGGACTGGTGGGCGGAGTCATACAACCACAGGGTGGACTGGTGGGAGGAGTCATACAACCACAGGTGGACTGGTGGGCGGAGTCATACAACCACAGGGTGGACTGGTGGGCGGAGTCATACAACCACAGGGTGGACTGGTGGGCGGAGTCATACAACCACAGAGTGGACTGGTGGGCGGAGTCATACAACCACAGGGTGGACTGCTGGGCGGAGTCATACAACCACAGGGTGGACTGGTGGGCGGAGTCATACAACCACAGGGTGGGCTGGTGGGTGGAGTCATACAACCACAGGGTGGACTGGTGGGCGGAGTCATACAACCACAGGGTGGACTGGTGGGCGGAGTCATACAACCACAGGGTGGACTGGTGGGCGGAGTCATACAACCACAAGGTGGACTGGTGGGCGGAGTCATACAACCACAGGGTGGGCTGGTGGGTGGAGTCATACAACCACAGGGTGGGCTGGTGGGCGGAGTCATACAACCACAGGGTGGGCTGGTGGGCGGAGTCATACAACCACAGGGTGGGCTGGTGGGCGGAGTCATACAACCACAGGGTGGACTGGTGGGCGGAGTCATACAACCACAGGGTGGGCTGGTGGGCGGAGTCATACAACCACAGGGTGGGCTGGTGGGCGGAGTCATACAACCACAGGGTGGACTGGTGGGCGGAGTCATACAACCACAGGGTGGACTGGTGGGCGGAGTCATACAACCACAGGGTGGGCTGGTGGGTGGAGTCATACAACCACAGGGTGGACTGGTGGGCGGAGTCATACAACCACAGGGTGGACTGGTGGGCGGAGTCATACAACCACAGGGTGGGCTGGTGGGTGGAGTCATACAACCACAGGGTGGACTGGTGGGCGGAGTCATACAACCACAGGGTGGACTGGTGGGTGGAGTCATACAACCACAGGGTGGACTGGTGGGTGGTCCCATGTGCTAAACCATCAAATCTTTAACTGGTGTCCTATTACAGATAAATACCAGATAAAATAGAACTGGCAAGTAAGATAAATGTTCCGCAGCCTTTTATTTTACAAAGTTGACTGCATTAATTAATGAGCTAATTAATTAGTCTGAAGGCACCTTACAGTCTCCTCCTGTGTGAGAACAACATGCTCTGCTATGCTGTGACTAACGTCTCCATCAGTGGAGAGCTCAGAGCAGCCTCTCTGCTGCTCCGTCACCTCCAGGTGAAGACGCTGAGGGTTTCTCAGCAGAGTCACTTCCTTCAGCACAGAGATGTGTTAAGTTGTTTGAGGCTGCAGTGTGTGTTGGTCAGCTGGTCTCTGGAAGGAAGACACCTGAGCAGAATCTCCCCCTCCTGTTGGTCAACAAGATAAAAACCTGCAGTGTGAGGAGAAACTGTGAGACTGTGGCTTCAACGGGAAATAACAGAATAAGAGTCAGTGAGCTCTGAACCATTCGGTCTGCTCAGGTGTCACTGATCACTGTGATCACCTGTGGTGGGCGTGGTCTTTATGTTCCTGAGATATACAGACAGACCTTTCATAGAAGCAGATTTGGTGACTCGACACTGAGTTTCACAATAAATATTTTCATGTAGGGAGGACAGATGGGGCTTTTATTGTGAAAGGAGATTTTGCATAAAGGCAGTGAGTGTCTGTCTGATCAGTGTGTTTTAACAAACATGAGTGGTGCAGGTGTTCACCAGGATTCATGCACAAACTTTGAATGAATGAACATTAAACTTGTTGTTACAGATGGATTCAGCTGATGGAGCGCTCAGAGGTGCTGGTCAGGTGTTCATGTGTTCATGTGTTCTCTGCAGACAGATAGAGAAGGATCTGAGAAAGTGAAAATAAAACTTTGCAGTGTCAAAGTGATATTTCTGTGTCTGATCTCCCAGCAGCCTTTGCTCGCATTCCTCTGTTTGGTATGCGTCCGGCAGCAGAGTGGTGACTACCGCCGCCGGACGCATACCAAACAGAGAAATGTGAGCTGCTGGTTATAGGACAAAAACCAGAATCTGAGCCAAAACCACATGAAGGCAGAGAGAGGCTGAGATGAAGGAGGAAGAGGAGGAAGACCTTTGATGCTCTGTTTCCTCCTCTGGCCTCAGGCGAGTCATCTGAAACCACCTCAACAGTCAGGCCAGATCCTGTTAAAGGGACAGTTCAGATAAAATACCAGAGACAACCTGCTGGTCTAAGGTCAGCTGGAGCTGCTGGTTCTGGTTCAGGTCTGAGTGAACTGGTTTCAGTACTTCCTCAGTCTGATGTGTTTCCTGTTAAAACAGGAACTGATGAGTTCAACATCTGAGTCCTGGAGGATCTCCTCCTCATGAGACCGGGTCGTGCACCAGGAGGAACCCAGGGCCCACTGCACCAGGAGGAACCCAGGGCCCTCTGCACCAGGGCCCTCTGCACCAGGAGGAACCCAGGGCCCACTGCACCAGGAGGAACCCAGGGCCCTCTGCACCAGGAGGAACCCAGGGCCCACTGCACCAGGAGGAACCCAGGGCCCTGCTGCTGGGTTGATGCCCTTCTACGGCCCTGTGCAGCTCTCCTGGTGTAACGGCCTGTCTCCTGGTATCTGGTATCAACCTGACTGGGCTGCAGGTGCCGCCTCATGCTACCAGTAGTGCCAAGGACACTAGCAGAAGACCAAACTAGAGAAGAATCAGTGAGGAAGGATAAGGAGAGAGCAACTGTCTGTGGACACCACATGTAAAACCATTTCCTGTTTATCTCTTTGATTTGACCCAAAGCAGCTGAAGCTGATTCACAATCACTTTATTGATCTCCCTGAAGTTTGACTGACTTCCTGTCAGCCTATGACTGTGAATAAGTGTTTTTATTTCAGCAGTGTAGCATTTGTCTGATCCGCTTTCTGCTGTTTATCAGAAATGGGTTCGTCTGTTGGAGTGACATCAAAATCCTGTTTTTCCTCTTCTGGCCTTGATGACTGGTGTAAGAGTTCAGCTCCTTCAGAGAATAACTGTGTAGTGACAGAGAGACAGTGACAGTGATGGCAGTGAGCTCAGAGCAGACAGGTGAACAGCTGTTGGAGTTACAATAAAAGTAAAGTTGTCCAGTGTTAAGTTGGATTTAAACTTGCATGTCAGCTCTATGCAAATATGACTTTTTATACTTGTGTGGTGTGTCTGTGTCACTCTGCAGTTACACCTCCAAAACACTAGTCAGCGGCAGAGGTTTCTGTGAAGTGCTGTAAAGTTTAGTTGATTCAAAACACACATTAAACACACATTAAATGCACAGTAAACACATTAAACACATTAAATGCACAGACGCACAGTAAACACACATTAAACACACATACACACATTAAACGCACAGTAAACACACATACACACATTAAACACATTAAACGCACAGTAAACACACATTAAACACATACACACATTAAACACATTAAACGCACATTAAACACACATTAAACACATTAAACGCACATTAAACACACATTAAACACATTAAACACATACACACATTAAACACATTAAACGCACAGTAAACACACATTAAACACATACACACATTAAACACATTAAACGCACATTAAACACACATTAAACACATTAAACACACATTAAACACACATTAAACATAGTAAACACACATTAAACACATTAAACACACATTAAACATAGTAAACACACATTAAACACATTAAACACACATTAAACACACATTAAGCACACATTAAACACACATTAAACATGGCTTAATAGAGACAGTGTCAAATACAAATCAGCTTCACTATAACTCGCAGCATTCACAGACAAACACTTGTCTTTATCTGGACACATTTTCCCACAAATACAACATGCTAACGTTATTAGCACAAGCCTATGGCATTTTACATTGTATAAATTAGCCTAGCGTCTAGCAGACTTCTCTCTACTTATATGAAACCAGGGACAACAGCAGCATTTAACAAAGGTAACGTTACAAAATTCAGCTCCATTACAACTCACAAGGTTCACTGACAAAACAACTGTCTGATACTAAACACGTTTTCCAAACAAATACAACATGCTAACGTTATTAGCACAAGCCTATGGCATTTTACATTGTATAAATGAGCCTAGCAGCTAGCAGATATTTCCTCTGCTCATATTTCAGCCAGGATAAATCACACACAGTGTGTGGAGGCTTTATTGTCTTCACGATTTATTGTTTCTTATCTGTGAAATTAAAGTAAATCAAAGCTTTGTTTCCACTGAGGGAAATGGTTTCAGCTTCCAGAGACAGACAGGAGGTCTGTGTCACTGTGACGTGGAGTTACATCTCTGGGGAGGTGCACGTCAGGCTGTGGTGTCAATTCGACGTAGAAGTATAAATCCTGCTTTAGATTGTAGATTTCAACTTGTCTGTGGATAAACGTTGCAGCTCCTGAACACCAAAGTTAATACAAATATCTTCAGTAAGTCCAGGTGCTGTGTAGGTCAGACTTAGAGACCGAGGACACTTTAATACCTCTTTATTTATTGTAAGTAACTGCAGTATTCAATGTTATGTCATATTTTCCTCCATTTTTCCCTGCTGAAGGGTTTTTTGGGGAGTTTTCCCTCATCAGCTGTGAGGGTCAGAGGGCAGAGGGACATCGTGTCTGTAAAGTCCTCTGAGGCTGACTGTGATCTGTGATATTGAGCTTTAAAAACAAAACTGAGTAAAATATTTTCCTCATATCGTGCAGCAAAAGAAAGAACTGAGCTGATGTTGCTGCAGTGTGTAGACTGACAGACACAGCAGATCCTCAGACATATATTAACTGAACTCTTCAGTCCTGTCAGTCTGTCCATCTGTCTGTAGGTCTTTTGTCCTCCTCCTCAGCCTGAGGCAGACAGTCAGCTGGTCGGTGTGTCGGTCAGCAGCTGTCAGGCAGCAGATCAGATCCACACAGAGAGCAGGACTCCGGTTTCTGCTGTATTATTCATGTGAGGAGCAGAAAGAAGATCTGAGCTGCTGCTCAGGTTCCTCTCACACAAACTGAGGCAACACAGAAAACATCACATACATACGTTACAGCTGTTGAGTCTGTTCACAACCTTCTCTGTTCATTGGTCTGTCCAGAAGGTCATAAATACACATTTCATTCTCCTAAACGTCAATTATCCATCCTCAAATGTCAACATGTATTTTACTACAAATACAGACAAGGAAAAAAGATCCATTGATTAGTAGAATAGTTTTTGATTGATATTCATTTTCCATGTAAGAAGTATTTTGGTCTGTTTAAAAACTGTCTCTGAAGTAAACAGACAATATATTTTAAAAGAGGTCCTACATGAACAGAGACAACAGAGGCAACAGAGATGACATAGACAACGGAGACGACAGGCGACAGAGACAGCAGAGGCAACATAGACAACAGAGACAACGGAGACAACAGAGACAACAGAGACAACAGAGGCAGCAGAGGCAGCAGAGGCGACAGAGACAGAAAACCCATAACTACCAGAAAGCGCTGCACCGCTCTGGACCAATTAACAAACACAAGAAACAAAATGGCAGCCAGCATTTAGCTTCTGTTTTTGTTTTTACCGACTGCAAATCAACGTTCACATCGCAGCAAGCTGTCCCTACATGTCAGTCTGCTTCCTGTGACATTACATGAGGTGTTGTGTTCATGCTCCCTCTGACACAATCATCTTTATAATGGCCTGCAGTGTGTGATGCACCGTTATCTTCAGATCTTGTGTGTGTGTTTAAGATCAGGAAGAACAACAACTTTGAAGTTTCTCGTTATGATGACTTTCAAACTCGTGTAGTCTGAGCCCAACTTCAGGGACCTGGATGACAGTGTTGACGATGCGCTGGTATATCTTATTAAAAAAGGATTTGTACTTCACTTTATTACATTTGTTTTCATACAAAAAAACATTAAATCTCCAGTATGTTGTATTTAAAGTGAATATAATCTAATCACTGTGTTTTCTTTAGTGTATAATCAGTTGAAAGTAATATTGTCTTTTTATTACTTAAAAATGAGTCCATTTGGCCAGTGAGTCAGGAAGTAAATTTCGGACCCTGCATGTAGGACTGCAGCGGTATGAGATTTTCATGGTTTGATCACTGTCTTAGAAAATATCACAGTTTCATGGTTTCACGTATTACGACCCTTTAAATGGTTGTCATAACCCTTTTATATATGGAAGTATGTGACAGACAGTCAAGGAGGAAAGGAGATCCACATGTAGGTGAGATTATTCATCCAGTTGCATTTCTTTCAATCAAATGGAAATCAAATGTACACAGTATGATAACCATCAGTTTTCATAGCAGAGTACAGAGTATTCAGAGTACTGGGCTGCAGTAGTATGGAGTATACTGTGTGTATGACAGGGATTGTTGCTGTTCCTGCTGATCGGTGTTTCTAATGATGCTGCTGCTGCTGCTGCAGTGAGAAACAGCAGAAGAACTCTGCTGAATGAAGCTCAGCCTGTTTGTCTACATCTGGTTTTCATTGAGCTCCACGGCTCAGGAATTCACCCCCAACACCACCCGTCCCTTCAGCCCCCAGCAGGCAGGCAGCCTGAGGGGTGGTGGTGGTGGGGGGTGCTGTTGTTGGACGTGTCCTTGGATGTAAAGGACAGTTCCACCATGATGTGTCTGTGGATCTGTACTGACCTCTGGTGGCAGCACCACAAACACTCAGTTCAGTTCAGTGTCTTTATCGTCACTGCACACCTGTACGGTCGAGTCAGGTGACTACAAAGACACGAGTCACGTTCAAGATGTACCGCACGCAGGATATTGTCCCTGCACATGTCTACAGCGTGGTTATTTACAGTTTGATTCTCTGATGGCGCTCAGGTCAAAGCTGTTCAGAAGTCTGGAGTCTTTCAGGGAGCTGCAGCGCCCTCCAGAGGGCAGCAGGTTGAAAAGGTGGTGATCGGGCTGAGATGAGGACAGAAAATAATCTTCATTTCTCGCTGGTTTGAAGTTTTGTTTGAGGCAGAGCTGTTTGTCTTCAGGTGATGATAAGTCTTTGTTTCTGGGAGGACACATCTACAAAGACCTGAAAGTCCTGTTCACACAGGATCATTATCTTGTGTGCACAAACAGGGTTCCACCAGTCATGGAATACCTGGAAAAGTCCTGGAATTTTGTTGTGTGTAATGAAATAGTTGCAGTAATCAGGATCTACATGATGTAACATAACAGTGAATTTGTTTCCTGGAGCTGATGATGTAATGACGCTCAAACATGTGCACCACGTTTTGTTTATCATCACGTATGTTTCCTCAGTTTCTCTCCATGTTCCGTCTCCACCTTCATGTCTGATGTTCTGTCTGAATAAAGTTTGATATGTTTAAAAAAACACCAGGTGAGTGAGGAAAAGAAAAACTGATGCACCCTTGAAAAGTCATGGAAAAGTTTTGAACTTCAGTCCATGAAAATGTGTGTGAACTCTGCACAACATAAAACTCCCCTTTCAGGGCTTCAGTGACTCGGCACACGTCAGACCTGATTAAAGATGTTTTTATTTTCTGTTTTCTGACATGTTACAGATCAAACAGTGAAGACATTAATTATTCGTCTGGTTAATTAGCGCCCACACTTAAGAGCAAAGTGTCTTGTCAGTTTGTTTTTTGTTTCCTGACTGCTGGTTTGGTAACATGTCTGATTATTAATCATGTAAAGATGTTCAGTGACAGCGGAGGTAAAACTGATGTTGTCTTTCAGAGAGGATCTGACGAGCTTTTCTCCAGCGTCTCCAACGGCCCGTATATCATGAGCACCACAGGTCAGATATATTCCTCTGGTTTTTAATAATCTGCAGTATCACATGTGCCATCTGTGGAGACACATCTGTCTCAGTATTTGCAGATTGAACATCTGTGTAAATGTGTAATGTGTGAATATGAAACACTCTCCACTAACATAAAACAGATCTGTAAACACACCAACAGATTCCACAACATAAAAGACTCAGTAATGAGGTGTCAGTAAATGTGTGCTTAGATCTGCACATAAAAAATCTTGGTACTATAAACCTACACTGGATTCATGAACGCTGCAGGAAAACTCAGATTTGATCGTAGTCACGTGTGTTTGTTCATGAATGTCAATCAATCATAAACTGACAGCGCTCCCACTGGTCAGTAATTATCATACAGCCCCGCCCATAACTATCCAGTGACCACCATATATGGAGGTGATCATTACTGTGGACAGGTGCATCCTGTCGACCTGCGAACACATGGAGCGCTGTGACTATTTCTTTTTAATAATTTAATATTTCAGTTCTTATATTTGGCCCAAGGCATCATTTCTCAGTTTAAAGTGTATTGTTTGCCCGACAGCTGCATCTGAGTCGAGCTCTGCCCCTCCCTCTTCAGCTTCCCTTACGGCAGCCACATGTACATCAAGCGCCCTGCAGAGCAGCATCACGTCTCCCACATCTGCCGCCATGAACAGACATGTAACCATGGTGTTTGCCCTGAGCCTCAGTTCTCTTTGTCTCTGCTGTGAAATGAAACCACTATTAAGACATCTTAATACAGGCAGTCTGATGTCAGCAGTGACCCAGCGTTAAGTTTAGCAACATGTAACATAATCGCACGTCTCCCTCCGACTCTCTGACAGGTTCAGGTTCACCAGCTGCCCGCTGTGAGCCGAGACAGACACAGAATTGTTCTCCCACGTCCACAGGTCTTATTAAACCAAAACTTAATTTGAAATAATGTTTACGTCTCCCACGTCGCAACTCTCATAATTAAATTAAACAATAACTAGTCCATAGCCATTGGTAGCTTTGTCACCTTCTACCTATGCCAGTCCTCAATGCCTATGTGCAGTTTCACATAGATTGACCACGTCAGTGAGTAGAAAAACGTGGGACAGACAGAATGACACACTGACAGTTTCCGTGATTATGTACAGCATACCATACCATGACTTAGTCATACCAAACATTAGAAAACAACACCAACATTGGTCCACAGGGGGAGCCACAGCGATCGGTCGCATTTTAGCCATTTTGAAGCATTTTTCTGTTGTTATAGCGCCACCCAGTTGCCAATTAGAGTTAAATTTCTCCAGTCACCTTGAGGCGTCCTGTTCTACATATCTACCAAGTTTAGTAAAAATCCATATGGCGGTTAGGCCTAGATAAGAAATGAGCTCTCTAGCGCCCCCATTTTGTTTGATGGGGTCAATAATGGAGGGGTCCCCTCAGATTATGTGTGGTCATATGCCTACAAAGTTGCGTGGTGATGGGTGAAACCCTTGAGATGTTATACACCTTTATGTGATGAGCCACGCCCTCCGCAATATTCATTGCCTTATAGAAGCTCAGTTTTAGTAAGTTTTCCAACTTTTGCCAAGAGGGAACTTTAGATATTGGTCCCTAGATTATGTTCACCCAGTTTCATGCAGATCGCTCAAACTTCCTAGGAAGAGATCCATTTGAAGTGTTTTTCAAAAAATTCAAAATGGCGGAAAATCTATATAAGCGGAAGTTATGGGTTCTTGAGGCAAATGTGTTCCTCATGAGGAGAGGCATCTCTGTGCAAAGTTTCATGTCTGAGCATGAGATATGCCCATTCAAAGTTTGACATTTCAGTCGGTTGCTATAGCGCCCCCCTTTGGCCAATTGATGTAATATTGCTTCATTGGCATCCTCCCATGACCCTCTACCACTGTGCCAAATTTCACATGGATTGACCAAGTCAGTGAGGAGAAAATCATGGAACACACACACACAGTTTTCCTCATTACATAGTAAGATGAGGTGCAGTTTGGGCCTGTGATGTGTACAGAGCGCAGAGGAGCAGAGTGTTGGTTTATTTTATTCATTCAGAGAACAGCGTTTTCCAGTTTTGTATTAAGTTGATTTAAATAACTCATTCATTTTTTTTAAGAAATCTGAAGCTTAAATCTGCTAAATACCAACTTATTTATCTGCGTTTGTTTATTCTAATCTTTTGTCATGTTTAACTTGGATGTATCAGAAGTGTCTGTGTGTTGTGAACGCAACAGAGCACAATTTCTAACAGTGATATGCGTCATTTATGTGCAGTATCTTATTGACACGAGTGCTACGAGCAGATGCAGGTATAGATTTTGTTAGTACACACGAAAAGATTGGCGCTGATAACATATTGATGAATACTTAACTATACGTAAAGTTCCTTCTAACAAAATTCATTCTGCTCACGTTTCATCAGTAAAAATACAAATGTAGATTCACAGATATCTGTTGGAAAGATATTCAGACGTAATTTTATTTTTTTGTGAATTATTAAAATGTATTCACAGGTTTTCTGTGTATTTGCAGATCTGTTTTATATTTACAGAATAGTCCTTTGTATTTGTGTAAGGTGGCTGAATATTTACAGACAGATCGTTATCTGTTCACACAGATACTAAAGAAACTAAACTAAGATAACACTGAGACAAACAGATCTCCACAGACGTTTCATCAGCTCACCTCACACAGGTGAAACTGTCAAGCTGATGTTCCTCACTCAGTGTTGTGAATAGAGTTGTACTGATACCAATACCAGTATCAGAAATGCCTCCGATACTGCCTAAAATGCGGTACTGGGTGTCGGTGAGTACAGCCTATGACCAATTTGATACCACGTAACGCCTCACGTCATTACGCATACGCACGCTACAGGCACACGAAACAGAAACGGAGCAGTGTTTAAAAAGCATTCTACTGTAGCCTTTAAAATGACTTTTTAACCACATTGTGTGGCTGCACTTTAACCTGTGTCTTGATCTGTGTCAACACTGGATAATAATAATTAAAAAAGTTTTATGGCATTCATTCTACTATTATGTATTTATTTCTTAATATTTTACACAGAGTTTTAGGAGTTGAGACATACAACAATTCATATCCCATCTCTTTTTTTTTTAAACCTCCTGAACACCAGGACCAGACGACTCACAGATCAGTTCATCGCTGCTTCAGGTTTCTGTGTGATAAACTTGTCCTGATTGTTTCCTGTCCTCTGTAGCCAATGGCAACGACACTAAGAAGTTCAAAGGTGACATAAGAGGTCCTGGCGTGCCTTCCAGGGTCATCCACATCCGCAAGCTTCCCAACGACATCACTGAGGCCGAGGTGATCAGCCTCGGTCTGCCCTTCGGAGAGGTCACCAACCTGCTGATGCTCAAAGCCAAAAACCAGGTGCAGGAACGCAGTATTCTTACTCTGTGGTATCTGTACTGTTACTGTAGTACTGACGTGTCCCCGTCCCCCGTCAGGCCTTCTTAGAGATGAACACGGAGGACGCAGCTCAGAACATGGTGGGTTATTACTCCACAGTGATGCCCATCATCAGACACCATCCCGTCTACGTCCAGTTCTCCAACCACAAAGAGCTCAAGACCGACAACTCCCCCAATCAGGAGGTACCGCTTGCTCAGTGCTGTAGCTAGCTGTTAGCATCTGTACAGGGCCTATCTGCTGTTAGCATCTGTACAGCGCCTATCAGCTGTTAGCATCTGTACAGCACCTATCAGCTGTTAGCATCTGTTAGCATCTGTACAGCGCCTATCAGCTGTTAGCATCTGTACAGGGCCTATCTGCTGTTAGCATCTGTACAGCGCCTATCAGCTGTACAGATAGGCGCTGTACAGATGCTAACAGCAGATAGGCCCTGTACAGATGCTATCAGCTGTTAGGTGCCGTACAGATGCTAACAGATGCTATCTGCTGTTAGCATCTGTACAGGGCCTATCTGCTGTTAGCATCTGTACAGCGCCTATCAGCTGTTGGCATCTGTACAGCACCTATCAGCTGTTAGCATCTGTTAGCATCTGTACAGGGCCTATCTGCTGTTAGCATCTGTACAGGGCCTATCTGCTGTTAGCATCTGTACAGCACCTATCAGCTGTTAGCATCTGTACAGGGCCTATCTGGTGTTAGCATCTGTTAGCATCTGTACAGGGCCTATCTGCTGTTAGCATCTGTACAGGGCCTATCTGCTGTTAGCATCTGTTAGCATCTGTACAGGGCCTATCTGCTGTTAGCATCTGTACGGCGTCTATCAGCTGTTAGCATCTGTACAACACCTATCAGCTGTTAGCATCTGTACAGGGCCTATCTGCTGTTAGCATCTGTTAGCATCTGTACAGGGCCTATCTGCTGTTAGCATCTGTACAGGGCCTATCTGCTGCTAGCTGTTAGCATCTGTTAGCATGTTCTGATCCTCCATGTCTCCTCTGTCAGAGGGCCCAGGCGGCTCTTCGGGCCCTCACTACGTCTCATGTTGACGGGGCTGTAGCAGCTCCGAGCACCGTGCTGAGGGTGGTGGTGGAGAACTTGGTGTACCCCGTCACCCTGGACGCCCTCTGCCAGGTAAACACAACAACAACAACAACAACAACAACATTTAGACACATAGATCCACAGACATCATGAACTCTGAACCTGCTGCTGTTTCAGACAGCTGGCTGTGAACGCCTCACGACTCAGATTTCTCAGACGTGCGTTTCCTGTAATAGTCTGACCCACTTCCTGTCTGCTCCTCAGATCTTCTCAAAGTTCGGCACAGTGTTGAGGATCATCGTCTTCACCAAGAACAGTCAGTTCCAGGCTCTGCTGCAGTATCCTGACGGAGCATCCGCCCAGGCGGCTAAACTGGTGAGCCCCACACCTTGCTGGTTGCCACGGATACTGAATACTGTAGAGCTCTGTTGACCTGTCTGTCTCTCTGTCTGCCTGTCTGTCCTTCAGGCTCTGGACGGACAGAACATCTATAACGGCTGCTGCACTCTGAGGATCAGCTTTTCCAAACTCACCAGCCTCAACGTCAAATACAACAATGAGAAGAGCCGTGACTTCACCAGACCCGACCTGCCCACCGGAGACAGCCAGCCCGCCATGGAGCACCCGGCCATGGCCACAGCCTTCAGTACGCCAGCCCCTCCCACCAACAGTTGTGATCATGTGACCTCATGTGAAGCTCAAAGTGTAACTCAGGTGTTGTCTGTTCTCTACAGCTCCAGGTATCATCTCAGCAGGTCCGTACACCGGAGCCACTCACACATTCCCACCAGCCTTCACCCTCCAACCTGCAGGTGAGTCTCACCTGTCCACGTCCAGTCACACAGCTGCAGATGTGTCACATATGCAGCTCCAACACAACATGAGGTTTATTCACCAGGTTACAGTCAGATAGATAGCTTCACACATTTAATCTTGATCATTGTTAGCTGTAAAATATGAGCAGAACCAGACTGAGGATCTTTGAACAGAATATTTGTAGACAAAATTTAATGAGTGAAGGAGGAAGAGCTCGTCACACGTCACGTGTCACATGTCACTGAGATGTAGAATAGAAATAATCCATAATCGATTAAGTACTGAGATTATCTGAGACCTGTCAGCTGTGTCCGTGTTAGCTGTTCGCACAGTCAGACTCTAACGTCAGGGTACAAGTCACGTGTGTCCTGATCGTCTGACTGGATCAATGAGACTGTGATTATTCTGCACGAGCTGTGTGACAGTTTGTTTACAGATGGTTTGATATAGTTTGGCTGTTGTCAGAGGTGGAGCTGATCAGTCAATCAATAATCAATATGTTTGCTGTTTTCTGACTCACTGCTGTACAGCTGGTTATTGTGTGGCTAACGTTTTCCTTCACTGTCTGAAATATAATTTTATCAAACATTTAAATCCAGTTACTTCCTGTCGAGGAGCTGCAGTCACATGGTCAGCACTCAGCCAATCACATCTCTGAGCACGCTGTTGTTGGCATGTGTTCTCAGACGGAGACGCCACTACAATAATCCAGACTGTGATCATTAACTGTCGTCCACATGTCCTGTCTCACTGCTCCCGTCTCTCCCAGTGTCCTCCCACTATCCAGGCCTGGCGGTGCCCACTCTGCCCGGAGCCCTGGCCTCTCTGTCCCTGCCCGGGGCCACCAGGCTGG
Organism: Epinephelus lanceolatus; assembly: GCF_041903045.1. Lineage (NCBI taxonomy): Eukaryota > Metazoa > Chordata > Actinopteri > Perciformes > Serranidae > Epinephelus > Epinephelus lanceolatus. Next base: position 874,010 of record NC_135739.1, read on the forward strand.
GCTTCCCCCCCATGTCTGCTGGAGTCTCTGTCCTGCTGGTCAGCAACCTCAACCCCGAGGTGAGAGGACAGTCTGTCCACCTCCTCATCATGTCCTCCTTCTTGTCTCATTGTTGTCTAAAGATGAACATCGTCCACAGTTTGATTTGTTTCCACCTGTGAGCAGCTCCTCCACTTCCTCTGCACACCGTTTACTATCATTATTATTATAATTATTAATCATTCTGTCCAGCGTGTCCACAGAGGACACGACAGAGGATTCAAACAGCCAATCACATGTGGGAAATGTCATCACTGCATCAGTGTCTCTGACCCGCTCACTCAGCAGAATCCACAGACCTTGTCTTGAGCACTTAGATGTAGGAACTATTATCCTGTTCGCTCACCTAGCATCACTGAGCTAGCTAACGTTACAGCTCAGCTGAGGAAGACACCATTGATGTTTACACCTCACGCTGTCACGAGCCTCGCGTCCATGAGCGGATACACACTTCGCTCTGTGCAGTGATACAGCTGCTGAGTGTAGTGTCAGTATACACCGAAGAACACAACAGGAGGGAGGGGAAATATTTACTTTAGATTGTTGGGGTGAACTGTTCCTTTAAAACGGAGGTGGGAACCACTCATGACCACATGCCTTTACTGATGTTGACCCTTGACCTGACGATTGGAACCCTGGACCTTCTGCATGAAGGGTGAGTGCTCTAACCACTACACTAGGGAGGGAGGCCCCTAATGAAACTAAAAGTAAGAATGGTAGAAAAACACACACACACACAGATAGTTTCCATTGTTCTAGTTCATTGGTAACATCTCTTACAACATGATCATGTCATAGATACAAACACGTGTCAGAGAGGGGTTGTAAAATTCTCAGAAACATTGCTATAACTTCTTCACATGTGATGTCACAGACACTCCCCCACTCCTAAATGGATCCCTTACAGTCTCGTTGACTCAAGCCCTAAGCCCTTACAGGTTCTGCGCGTTCATGTGAGGGGAAGTGGTGTCCCAGTTCTCCGTCAGGTTAGCTCTTACCCTGACGGAGAATTGGGACACCATTTCCCCTCACATGAACGCGTAGAACTAAGGGGACGGGCCAAGACAAGGGCTAAGGGGAAGAAATGGAATTGGTCCTAGGTCTGTAAGGGCTTAGGGCTTGAGTCAACAAGTCTGTAAGGGATCCATTTAGGATTGGGGGAGTGAGTTGTCCAGATGGAGACAACTGGAGACAAAGATGACCAACACTGAAAATAGACACTAAAGTTACCTAACATTAACTAACCAAAAACAAGACGTCGGTTGTTTCAGTCGATCAAACCGGACAGTTAAAGTCCTCTAGGTTATTGTACGCTTTCATCAGCTCGCCATGTAACGTTCGTAACATTAGATCTGGAGGACGAGGTCATCTGTAACGACGATGGTGTCCACACCGGACAAATCAGCACAACACTTTTATGTTGTCACTTTCCTGTATGTTCACTTCATCACTTCCTGCTCTCCATCTGAATTTCACTCATCATAATAGTCACATGACTTCAAACATCGTGTCAGCAAACAGTATTTATTCTGCACAGTTTGAGTCTTTTACTTCGATCAGTCAGACATTAAGACCACTGACCTCTGGCCCTGACATTCATGTGGATGTCACCTGACAGGCTCCACCCACCCTACACCGCTGTAGCCGAGGCACCGCCCCTCATGGCAGCGGCACGCCCTGATGACGGTGGCGTGCTGCAGTGAACATCATTTAGTTTACTTCCTGCAGACTAACGTTTGGACTCACGCCGTCTTTATGACCCTCTTACATCATCAACATCACAACCAACAGGAGAGGTCAGAGGTCATAGAGAGGTCAGGTCCTGCAGTGATGTCATAGAAACATTTTCTATCCTGCTTTTTGATTGGCTGTTTGAGTCTCTGATGTCACAGATTTTGTTCTCACTTGATGTCTTTACCTGTAATGTTTATAATGCCTACACACACACACACACACACACACACACCTGTCCAGTCATGTGTTCTCCTCCTCTCCAAAGGTAATTAACCTTCTGATTGACCCCTCACCTGTCTTTTTTCCCCTGTTTAATTTGTTGCCATGGAAACGCCTCGGACCCTCCACCTGTCCTGCCCTCCCACCTTTACCTGTCCTGTCCCTCCGCTGCCTTCTCTGCTGTCTCTAAAGAGAGTTACGCCCCACTGCCTCTTTATTCTCTTCGGTATGTTGTCACTTTATTCTCAGTTGTTTTTCCACTTTTTCAGTTTGGTTTTAATGAAACGATGAGTGTCTGCTGGTTTATCAGATTCTGCGTGTTGATTTGAGTTCATTCACAATATCTGCAGCTTCAAGATTCCTCAGTAAGAGATGTGAACAGGTTGTCTCAGGGCGGGGCAATATGAAGACATATCCTTATTGAGATATGGAACTATTTATCGTCTCAGATTTTGGACGTCGTCGTATGGTAATGTGGCATCAGTGTGTTTCCCCTCATGTTAAAGGCTGCGTTACAGTAAACTGATGTAAATGTATCAACTCACCAGACTTTTAATTTAACGCTTGTCTCAAACCACTGAGTCGTAACATCCACATTATCGATGATTATTGATCAAAAATCTTGTAATATATATATATATATTAAAAAAAAAAAAAAAAAAGATCCGTACAGCTTTCTGCATCAGCATCAGTGAGAGGGGAACTGGTCAGACGTATTGTTAGGTTGGATTCTGTCTCCCAGTCCGAGCGTTAATGCAGGTGCTCTAAGGAGATTTAAAAATATCTGAAACATATAATGTGTCACTTAAAAATATTGTGATATAATTTCCAGGACATATTGCCCAGCTCCAGGTTGTCTGGAGGTTAGGATGCTCAAACTGTCACATAACACAGGACACTCTCCTACAAACTCCAACTAAACACAGAAAAAGAAATCAAGAAGCCAACCCTACATGAAAAAAAATTAACTTTGATAACAAGTTTGACTTTGATGCATCTGCAGCTCATTTCACTTGAGTCCCTAAAATCTGTTTCTACTCAGGCAACAAATAAAAACTGATCTCAACTGAAATGTGAGTTTTGGTCATTTGTAAAGGGACAGTTCAGATGTTTTAAAGTCAGTGTGTGACCGACAGCAGGTGTCAGTCAGCATGCAATGTATTGTAAGAACTTTGAAATTCAAAGTCAGTTTAAGTGTACGTTATATTGAGAATATTTCCACAGCTTCACCTTAATGTCTGACAGTAATTTCCACGAGGAAATTAAGCTGTTATATCTCTTTAATCATAGTCAGACTCCACCGACAGAAACAGTGATTTAACATCAGTGAGCAGGAGCTGCTGGTCGACTGCTGCCTCCATCAGTTAGTGTGTTCTGCCTTTGCACTGACGACAGCTGTAGCCAGAGACATAGAGATGTACATCCATCTCATTCTTGTGAATGTGATATCTTAAGAACACCTTAAGGGAATTTCCTCAGATTTGGCACAAACATTCACCTGGACTTAAGAATAAACTGATAAGAGGTCAGTGTGACCTCACAAAACATGTTTTTGTTCATAACTGAAGAATTCATTCACTAATTCTGACCAAACTCAACACAAATGTCTAACAGGATAAAATAATTAAGGTAAAAGGTCAGCTTGACTGTGACATCATCATGTTTTAACGTCATATCTCAGGAACAGAAGGGGAGACATTTGGTCAGATACTGAATTGGTGACTCTAATCTTGAAACTGTGCTGATTGTATAGATCTTCTGTGTGTGAAGCATCCATGTTCTCACTAGGTGTGGTTACATGATGGCTTCTCATTCAGAATGAAATAAATCTGAATTAAAGTCTTTCCAGGTAGTTTACATGGGAAATATTCATTCTGAATGAGGGTTTACACGGAGATCAGTTTAATCGCCTTCATTTAGGTCTGCACAAGGTTTGGGGCAGGGAAGGTTTCTGATTGGATAGGGGGCGGGGCGGATGTTACATGTTTACGTTTACCGGAAGAAAACACTGTAGTCCTCGCTCCGGATACCAAGATGCTTGACGACGCCGTTCTTAGTGCCTTTTTCGGGCTTGTTTTGCTTATATTCTTGAAGCAGCAGTACGACAACAACCTTGTTCTGCTAATGCTTCGTCTGTTGAGGAGGAGAAGGGAGGTAGAAGGTCGAAGAAGGGAGGTAGAAGGTCGAAGAAGGGAGATAGAAGACCGTGCTGTGGAGAATGGAAATCGGTGAGTGCAATGAGTTGTGCACTCGATGTATACGTCATGGCGCCAGAAGAGCAAGGAAACGAGCAAGCGCAGAAAGACCGGAATGAACTTAAGGAGGAATGAATGTATACAAGTGAGAGAGATTCTTTCATTCGGAATTAGAAACAGAATATTCCAGCCCCTTACATCGGATTGAATTTTCAATCGCATTGGCCATTTTCATTCTGAATTAGGTGTTTACAAGATCACTTTTAATAGGAATGAACTTTCATTCTGAATGAAAAGGGAATTAAACTGTCCATGTTAACGCACTCAGTGACATGGATGGAGACTGTCAGAGACACTGGACTGGTGGGCGGAGTCATACAACCACAGGGTGGACTGGTGGGCGGAGTCATACAACCACAGGGCGGACTGGTAGGCGGAGTCATACAACCACAGGGTGGACTGGTGGGCGGAGTCATACAACCACAGGGTGGACTGATGGGAGGAGTCATACAACCACAGGGTGGGCTGGTGGGCGGAGCCATACAACCACAGGGTGGACTGGTGGGAGGAGTCATACAACCACAGGGTGGACTGGTGGGCGGAGTCATACAACCACAGGGTGGACTGGTGGGCGGAGTCATACAACGACAGGGTGGACTGGTGGGCGGAGTCATACAACCACAGGTTGGGTTGGTGGGAGGAGTCATACAACCACAGGGTGGGCTGGTGGGAGGAGTCATACAACGACAGGGTGGACTGGTGGGAGGAGTCATACAACCACAGGGTGGACTGGTGGGCGGAGTCATACAACCACAGGGTGGACTGGTGGGAGGAGTCATACAACCACAGGGTGGACTGGTGGGCGGAGTCATACAACCACATGGTGGACTGGTGGGCGGAGTCATACAACCACAGGGTGGACTGGTGGGCGGAGTCATACAACCACAGGGTGGACTGGTGGGAGGAGTCATACAACCACAGAGTGGACTGGTGGGAGGAGTCATACAACCACAGGGTGGACTGGTGGGCGGAGTCATACAATTAACCCTTTAAAACACCAAAGTCACACAGTGACACAAACACACTGACTGATGGAGGCAGCAGTAGCCCAGCAGCTCCTGTGTTCACTCATGTTAAATCACTGGTTTTCTTTATTGAGTCTGGCGGCTGTATCTCATACAAACCCACTTCAAAAACCCCAAACTATCCCTCTAACTTAAGTTATTTTTTAAGGCTGAATTTAAATGAATCTGGTCAGAAAATGATTCAGTAGAATGTTGCTGATAATAATCCAGGAAACACACTGACAACACTTCACCTTGGATCGACTCGCCGCTCACAGTTTTTAAAGTCATGTTTGGAAGCTGCGAGCAGCACAAACTGAACACTGATTTTATGTGATTTTTGATCCAAGCTGCATTTATTGTGTGTTTTTATCTTATTTCAGTTTCAAGTTTTGAGTTTGCATGTCGGGTTTTTTTCAGTTTGCATGTCGTCAGTGCTAAATCAGCTGCACTCCCATAATTCATAGCTCCTACATGGTGTAATCTGCCATTTTAATTTTCTCTGACCCTTACCCTTAATTTCCTCACTGCATTTCCCATGTCATAACATCCAGAAATTCCTCCCTTCTAAATTAAATTCACAAATTTGTTAGCTTTTGTTCCCACCTGCTGATGGCAGCATCTCACCGCTGCTCCTCCTCCAGGGTTTAAGTTCAGTTTATTGTGTTAATACATCAGAGTCTAATCAGAGCGTAGAGATAGATAAGGGTCAGTGTCTTGGCAGGCTGCAGTCGACCAGTTTCATACACAGCTTCCTGTAGGGTTGAACACTTCCTATAGGGTTGAACAGTGTAGATTATTATGTTTGTGTGAATCTAACCTTTGTCTTTGTTTGTGGCTGTGTGTTAAGGTGTTTATGGCGACGTGATGAGAGTGAAGATTCTGTTCAACAAGAAGGAGAACGCTCTGGTTCAGATGTCTGACTGCACACAGGCTCAGCTAGGTAACCTTCTGCACACGTTCAGTGGGCTCCTCTGGTCTCCACCAAGAGGACGTTCTCTGGACTTTTCAGGAGGGTCTGAGAGCCCAGTTTATTAGAATCATTCTGTAAATGGTGATAGAAACGTCCACAGTTTGGTTTCAGTAATAACTCCAAAAAGTCTCCCTAAAATAAAAAGTTTTGACCTACGGATGAGTTCAGGTTCCACCGTACAGACGCTGATCAGAAGAGACCCTCGTTAGTGTTCTTCTATCGTAATTATCTGGATATCTGTAATATTTAGTTTTATACATTTGTGATCTCAACAAAGAAGACGACGATCTTGAGTTAGTGAGAAAATTAGCAAGTAAAAATAAAAGGAGAAAATACAAGAAAAAAACGTATCCTCATCCGACGATTTGTATGATATCTAATGTATTAACACCGCTATGGCTTAGGTTAGGTTAGGTTTAGGAAAAGAATCATGGTTGGGCATTTTTCGTGTTGTACTTAACTTAAAGTTACGTACTCAACGTAAAATTGTGTACTTAAAAGTTTGTGTAGGTCAGGCTTAGGAAAAATGTTATGTTTGGGCATTCTTCAATATGAACTTGACATAAAGTCACGTACTCAACGAAAAGTTATGTAGATTAAGTTTAAGTAAAGAGTTTTGGTTAAGTGTCATACATTATGTACTTAATGTAAACTTACGTACTTCACTTAAATTTAAGCACTTAACAAAAGGCTGTTCTAAAGGTCAGGTTTCAGCATCGTTCGATACATATTACTGAAAATTCTGCACTTAATGTGAAGTTGCGTACTCAACAAAGAGTCACGTAGATTTAGTTTAGGTAAAGAATCTTGGTTGCATGAAATAACAGTACGTACTTGACGTAACATGGTGATGTACCTTAAAATAAGTCAAAGTTCCCTTTGTTTGCTATGAACAGCTGTCTCCTGGGGGAAAGTCGTGTGTGACCCATCCACCACCACAATCTGCTTCCTATATGTGGGTCGTATACGAATTCTGGTGCATTAACTTTTCGTAGATATTCGAACAGTGCATGAGAACAGCCTGGATCCTGAGATGTTCACATAGATAACAGCCAACAATCATTATTGGCGACCCGGTCCTGTGATATTTGTTTTAACTTTACTCTGTCTTATCCTGAGCTCCCACAGTACAAACTTCCCTTAGAGAAAAGTTAATGATGATTAATAGGAGTTTTAGTCGGAAACTTTATTGCAGGACTGCACAAGTTAAATTTCCAGGTGCTTACGACTCATTTCTAAAATATTATGTGTTTTGGTTTTAAAGGAAACAGGGTGGATAAAAGGTTTGCTGTAAAGATAATAAGAGCAACAACAAAAAAACAAAAACTAAATATGCTAACAGCTGTTACAGGAAAAGAATAAAAATAAAATACAAACCTAAAAAAAATCCAGTGAGAAACTTGAGCAGCTTCTTCACCTGTCTGGTTTGCAGCCATGAGCCACCTGAGCGGTCAGCAGCTGCACGGGAAGCCTCTGCGCATCACGCCGTCCAAACACACCAGTGTCCAGCTTCCTCGTGAAGGCCATGAGGACCAGGGCCTGACCAAAGACTACAGCAACTCCCCTCTGCACCGCTTCAAGAAACCCGGCTCCAAAAACTACTCCAACATCTTCCCACCTTCTGCCACTTTACACCTTTCCAACATACCGTAAGTCCTCCGACTGCAGGAGCAGGAACGTCTTTCACACCTGTCGTACAAACTCAGGTGTTCCTTACACACCAGACTGAAACTACCTGCAACATTACTTTGATGATGTTCCTTTTGTGTTTGTAGCCCGTCTGTGGTTGAGGACGACCTCAAGATGCTGTTTTCCTCCTCAGGAGCCACAGTCAAGGCCTTCAAGTTCTTCCAGTGAGTCAATTTCCTATCTCATATCTCAAAACCTTATTGATGCCTGCCCTATTCATTAAAGCCCGTCCTCTTGGACTGCCCTCCTTTGTCCCAGAGACTCTATCCTTGTTCTGAAGCATTTTCTCTAAAATTCCCTTTGTTGTTCTGAAGTTTGCTTGGTCGTCCCATCCTGAAGCCTTTGCTCCTGCCCTGAAACCATTGTCTTTGCCTTGAACTTTTGGTCCTCACCTTGTAACCCCATGTCCTCATCCTAGAGCCCATGTGCTCATTTTTACCCTTATCCTTGCCCCAGGGTCCCTCCCTTTGCACCTTGCTTAAGTCTTTATTCTTGCCATCTCCTTGCCCCATAGCCCTTATCCCTGCCCTGCCCTGCAGTGCTTAGTTCATGCTGTGTCCTCAAGCTTTGTTTTATCCTGAAGCCCCTGAACTTACCCCGAGCCTTTATTCCTGCCATAAAGCTCCTCTCCTTGCCCTGATTTTCTTTCTTTGCCCTGACATCCCTGTGCTTGCCCTGCTTTAAAGCTTTGTAATTCCCTAAAACACTTGTTCCTCCCCTGCAGCCCCTGTTCTTACCCAGCAGCAAATGGTCTTGCCCAGCAGCCTTTGTCCTTGTCCTTTAGGTTATTGACGTTGCCATTTGTCCTATCCAGAAGCTTTCATCGTTTCCTGATTCCTTCATCTTTGTCCTAAAGCCTTTACGTTTGTCCTGAAGACTTTGTCCAAGTCCTAAAACCCTTAACTTTGAGATTGTCCTGAAGCTGTCATTCCTCCTCTTAAGCTTTCAGCCTTGCTCTGAATTCCCTATACTTGTTCTATCCTGAAGCGTTTATCGTTGCCTTCTTACCCTGAAACTTTCATCTGTGCCCAAGCTTTTGTCCATGCTGCGAAACCTTCGTCCTTGCCTTCAAACCCCTATGCCTGCCTTAAAGCTTTCGGCTTTACCCTGAAGTCTGTTTTGCTTTGCCCCCGTCGTGGCCCCAAACCCTCTGGGCAAAATATAAAGACTTGGATGCCAGGACAGAGCCTTCACCTTTGCCCTCAAACTCCATCCCTTCACTACATTAAGTCATGTAAACTTGTGGACTTCCTGTGTAGAGTCTGATAACCTGTCGGTTTCTCCTTCAGGAAGGACCACAAGATGGCTCTGATCCAGATGGGCTCAGTGGAGGAGGCCATCGAGTCCCTCATCGAGTTCCACAACCACGACCTGGGAGAGAACCACCACCTGCGGGTCTCCTTCTCCAAGTCCTCCATCTGAGCCTCAGACTTCACCATCTGAATTGTTGACTCGATGGTGTCCACTACACTCCGATCATTCCAACGCATGTTTGCAGATGCAGAAACCACCGTGGAGTCTGGTGTGATGTTAAATTATTTTTTAAACTTGTTTTAAGTTCTTTGCCTTCAAAGAGGATTAGGGTCATTTTAAGAAATATCAGAGTTCTTGAAGAAGTCAGAATTCTGGATTCAGTCTCAGAAGTTAGTGAATAAAGTCAGTAATCTGAGTTTGTCAGGATTCTGGGAGTTTTACAGATTATAGTCAGATTCTGGACTAAAATCCTGTTGGTATATTTGTGTCTTTCTTGTTTTGAAGTTATGTTTTAGCCGCTCTTGCCTTTTGACTTTAATCCCAGAGGTAAAGTCAGCCTTCTACGTTTATGTCTCGGCAACGCTGATGAAAGTTTTTCAAACATTGACTTAATCAACTCAGAATTCTTTCTTTATTCTCAGATTTCAGTTCACATTTGTTTCCCGGTGATCCTAATCCTCTTCTTTGAAGTTTCCCCTCTGAAAAAACACTTCTGTCTTTAAAATATCAGATCTGACGAGGTTTGGGAGGTCGTGGATTTCCCCTCGAGCTGTTAGAAATTAGTCCAGGCCTCGTTAAGAAAGGCCTCGTTAAGAAAGGCTTAGTTTGGCCTTCAGATGATCCCTGTGCCTTATTGCTGGAGTCAGAATGACCTCGACTTTGACATGTAAAAAAAAAAAAAAAGAAAGAAATCTCCCATCATGCCTCTGTAAATTGGCAAAGAGCAGGTTTACAGTTGATAAAGGTTTACTGTTGATGTATTACAGATATATCCATATTTTATGTGTATTTTATTGGTGATGTTTTCCTTATGTTAGTTATTTGTACTGCTGGTTACTGTAGCGTCAAACATGTGAACAGATTCTGTTTTAGCGGGTTTGCTGGCCTTTAGTCCGTAGATGCTCTTCTTTTTTCTTCCCCTTTGATTTCTTTATTTCCATGTATGCAATCATGTTTTATTCAAATCAGATATTGTAGCAATATTTTAATCATTCCTGAACTTTGACTTGTTTGGTTGTGAATGTCTCTGCGAGCTCGGCAGTTCTCGTGCCGCCTTTACAATCCGCAGATGAATGTTGTTTTGTTTCTGTCGCGTTCTGTCGGGTTTGTGAATCATGATCGTCTCATCTGTCGCGTTGCCTCTCTGAACGGTTTTATTTATAAGTTTGTGATCCACTACAGCTGAAACCAAAAACGGCCTTCTAGATGCAAACAAATCCGCCTGCCTCAGGTTTCAAAGGTTTAAGGACTAAAATAAAACATAAGGTTGGACGATGGTGAACTGCTTTAGGCTCTGACGGTGTTTTCCTGTGGGAATGTTTTTATTAATTTCTCGACCGCTTCACTGGATTCAGCCCACTGGTGTGACTTCAGTCTCTATCGCAAAACCAGATGTAACGTGGAGTGCCTTCAACGTAGCGCTGAGTCACACATCAGGTATCAACTCCTCTGTATTCTGAAGGTTGGACGGAGAAGACGCCTCGCAGCCGTCTCAACTGTGCTGAGACCAGACGCTGCTGGTTTGGTTTATCTGTGTGTCTTAATTTTATTACGTCGACATTCCGGCTGCTCAGACGTCCGCCTGAACTTCAACACGACGAAGCTTCACTGTCTGAACCGAACGAGCTGCTGGGGGGGTGGGGGTTCGGGAGGGGGTGTGTTACTGTTGTGGTGCATTCAAGACACCTTGGAGATTTGGTAGATGAGTTTCAGACAGTTGCTGTGACCCAGTTCAGAGTCTGACTCGTTGCAGACGTTCAGAGGAGGTCAGCCTCGATCTCGCGTCCTTTGTCCGTCACAGGTTCGGCTGTTTCTATTAAGCCTGTTCACACTGTGACTGTGGTCCGTTAAACACCGTCAGAGAAACAGTGGACGCTTCAGATCTCACTGTGAGACCAGACGACCATCGGCAGTCCATTTTACAGTCTTAGAGACCAGTGAGCCACCCTTGTGCTGCTACAGCCCTCAGACCAACCAATCAGAACGCAGCAGGAAGTGATGCAGATGGAGGTCTGACAGCACACGTACTCAGACACCACAGAGGTGTGTTCTCTGAGCATCATGTTTCTCCTGAGGCTGTAGCTCTTTGTTCCTGTCTATCATGTGATTGACACGCTCTGCTCTGATTGGACCTTCATGCTCCCAGGTGTGTTTATAAATGTGGACCAATGAGAACACGCCTGCTGAATGCTGTTTATTCTGTCAGAAGTTTCTTCAGACATCAGAACAACAGATGACATTAAGTACACACACGTTTACATGGGGAGGGGTTTTCCCAGGTGACTTGAATGCATCACAGACCTTCAGTGTCAGGTGGGACAGGTGTCAGGTGAGGCAGGACTGGGACCAGTCAGTGAGGTGGAGGGTCAGTGGGGGGTGGGGGTGGGGAATGGGGGTTGAACTGTACATATGTGTTTTATACCACAGTTTGGTGTCTGCGAGCTGATTGGTGGTTTTTTATCTGATGTATATTTTGATTCAAAGTGAGCGACCGGTTCTGAGCCTGAGCCTGAGCCTTCCACTGTCTGTGTCACAACACATTAAATCACTTTTTATCTACAAACTGCAGAGTCGTCTGTCTGTCTGGAATATGACAAAATACCAAATAAAACAAGGACTTACTTATTTAACTGAATTTTGTTTTCATGGTTTATTTATAGATTATGTGTGAAAATAAAACATTTATCAGGGCTGTCACAGTTAACATGTTGATAACCAGTTCATGCCACAAATTTGTTTGATGTGCAATAAACACATTTACCTTCTGTAATTGACCAATGGCTAAGCCACGCCCCCTCCACTCACTCGGACAAACTATCAACATTCAGTGAGCGGCGCTATGGCAGGTGTCACAGTACACGGCATTTCACAGGAGGCAACTGATGATTTTTGGAGACATAATGATCAGATGTCATTGAGAAGTAACCAAAAGGGCCTAAACTACGCATTGGAGGGATATATTCATCATTTTATTGTTGAGAAGGTCGATGAAAAGCTTAAATTACAAGCCAAAATTTACAGGTCACAGTGTACGCTTGTGAACCGCATCTGGTTGCCGTCACCATCAAAGACAACAAGTTAAAGTGCCACTGAAGTTAAGGTTTTTGGCTCAGAATATGAGAAAAGGATAACGGCCTTTTTACCATCTTTACCAAGAGTGTCTCTCCGTTAGTTTGGTGCTGCAGTATTTACACTGAATCATTCAGCATAACGTTTGCCAACCTTTGTTATCTCTGCCATTACAGATAAGTTAATGAAGCTAAGCTCCAGAAGTTAACGTTAGCTTAACTAGAGCCCTTTGCACAACAGCTAACAATGATGTACGATCACCAAAGTACAAAACTAGAACAAAATAGGCTAATGAACTCCCAGCAAACAAGGTGACATGATGAACAACGCAGCTAGGAGCTAACGTTAGACTAACTTTAGCTAACGTTAGCTAGAGATGTTAAAGATAACTTTATATTTCTTTCCAGCAAAGTGACAATATGTTGCCTCAAACACAATGTTGACTTACCTTAGAACAGATGTAGACATCATTGTTAATCTTATTCACGTTGAGTTGATGTTGTGGTCTAACGTTACCACACAACTTTATCCAAAGGAGACACTTTTCTCGCTTGAGATGTGGTTTAAAGTGTAAAAAATACACCTGGTCGCCCAGCCTCTCAGGATACCTTGTGTCAGAGTTGCATGTACCCCATGCACACCGTTTGACCATTTTTAAACTTCAAATCTCAGAAAAAGCTCATAAAACCCAACAAACTGACTTTCTGTAATGCATTTCAATGGACGTCCAGGCAGAGAATGTCCCAGTGTATGGGAATGGCTATACGCACTGTGATTGGCTCATCGCGTTTGAGGGCGGGGCTTAGCCATAGGTCAATTATGACCCTCGGCCCACCCTGTACTTTGGGAAATCAGGAAGAGATGCAGCAGTGACGTTGTGGATGGCGAGCAGAATCAAAGCAGCAGAAGTGGACACAGAAAGGTTTCTTCTTCATGTCAGATTCAGTTTCAGAGCTTCAGATGGTTTCAGGATGTGGACTGAGTTTCCACCAGAGTGCGACGAGCTGCTTAGATGTTTATTGAACCTTTACAGATGTGACACTGGACTCTACATAGTGTCAGTGTTACATTCAGGTCCATGTGTCCGTCTGTTGCTTGTCATGGTTTGCTTTCAGCACTTTTTCAGCAGTCTGAACGTGTGAGTTTATTCTGAAGAACATTCTGAGCAGTGTGTCGTTGATCTGGACTCTTGCATTATAATATAAACATGCATTTTCATGAAGCAGCAATTTGTTGATCAGAGTATTAAAAACTTGGTTAATTTAGAAAAGATAAAAAAAAATGTTTTCAATGTGCGATTAAATGCAAGTTGGTCAATCAGATATTTTTATAACATGATGGAGATGAGTCGACGAGTCCTCATCCCAACTTGTCAATCAGTGGACTCCTCGTCTACATATGACGCACCAGGTGTCCTCTGGTGTCTGTTGTTGACCTTCTGGGACGCCATGTCACTTTACGCCTGCTGCATCATGTCTTTTCAAAATAAACTTTTTTTTTTTTTGTGGTGGAAAGTAACAAAGTACTTTAACTCACTTGGGTTCAGTTTAGAGGCACGTGACCTTTGTGACATATGAAGAGTTTATGAAATGTTCATTATGATCAGTTTGTTCAGGTCCAGCTGAAATTATTAACAATAAATAAAGATAATCAGCAGATGGATCAATAATGAACAGAATCATTAGTTATTGGATCAAAATGAGCTCCAGCTCAACCACCGACAGTCACAGTCACCTCTGAGATCAGATGTAATAACATACTTTAACTTTATTTTATTGAGTTCACACTGAACAAACATATAAATGCAACTCTTGTTTTTGCCGCCATGTTTCAAATGTTGAAGATAAAAACTTTTTTTGCTGGATAAACTCAGAGTCTCACTCTGGTTGCAAATTAGTTCAAATCCATTTTATCAACATTTTTCTGCCATTTTAATAATGTTGTTTTTGGACATTTCAATAATATTTTTTCCAGATATTTTATTAATATTTTTCGGATATGTTGACATTTATTTGGAAGTTTGTTGACATTGTTTGGACATGTCAATAACAGACAGGCTGAGATGTGACACTACTGGGGTGTTATCAGCTCCCTGCAGCGTGAGGCCGTGCAGCATCCTGCTGTAACATGAGGTCATGGTGGTCACAGGTGGAGACGCTGGATGTGGACGTCCTGAGCTGGTGTGGTTACACGTGGTCTGAGGTTGTGAGGTTGGTTGGATGTACTGCTGTTATTACTGCTGTTGATACTGCTGCTGCCACCCTTTAATAGTACTTGAGTCAGAGTCCATGAGGAGCAGCGTCTGTTAGAAACTCTGACACATATTAACATCTAACAAACACGTTGACGTCACAGTGACAGTGTTACTGCAGAGACAGATTAAATGGTGGACGGACGGTGACCTCAGATCTGATCAGAAGTATTGATCAGGAGTGTGATGGACGATGATGACCAGCAGGTGGCAGCAAACACAAACAGGAAGTTCACAGCACAGAAAATCAAATGAACTCAAGCTTTAACTGAAATATTAAAACCTTGTACATCATATAACACACACACACACACATACACACACTGCTCAGAAAAACTGAATTGAATATTTAAATCTCACATCAGATCCTGATGAACGAAGTGTAAAATCTTTACTGATGTATGTTGTATAATTAGTTGAGAACAAAGTGATGTAACAACTAAGATCATCGACCCACTGAGGACTGGAGTCAAAGTCAGAGTCAAACATGTAAACCACAGGCTCACTGATGTCCTGATCCAGGAGCTCAGACGGTGTCAGGAGGTCACACAGGCTGATCCTGTATGACCTCCTGACACCGTCTGAGCTCCTGATGAGTCGGAGGATGGTGTCCTGGAGGATCTCCTCCCAGACCTGGATCAGGACATCAGTGAGCTCCTGGACAGTCTGTGGTGGACACACTGATACATAACGTCCCATAGGTGCTCAGCTGGATTTAGGTCAGGGGGACGAGAGGGCCAGTCAATGACATCACTGCCTTCATCATCCAGGAACTGTCTACACTCTGGACACATGAGGCCTGGTCCTGCACCAGGAGGAACCCAGGGCCCTCTGCACCAGGAGGAACCCAGGGCCCTCTGCACCAGGAGGAACCCAGGGCCCACTGCACCAGGAGGAACCCAGGGCCCTCTGTACCAGGAGGAACCCAGGGCCCTCTGCACCAGGAGGAACCCAGGGCCCTCTGCACCAGGAGGAACCCAGGGCCCACTGCACCAGGAGGAACTCAGGGCCCACTGCACCAGGAGGAACCCAGGGCCCTCTGCACCAGGAGGAACCCAGGGCCCTCTGTACCAGGAGGAACCCAGGGCCCTCTGCACCAGGAGGAACCCAGGGCCCTCTGCACCAGGAGGAACCCAGGGCCCACTGCACCAGGAGGAACCCAGGGCCCACTGCACCAGGAGGAACCCAGGGCCCTCTGCACCAGGAGGAACCCAGGGCCCTCTGCACCAGGAGGAACTCAGGGCCCTCTGCATCAGGAGGAACCCAGGGCCCTCTGCACCAGGAGGAACCCAGGGCCCTGTGCACCAGGAGGAACCCAGGGCCCACTGCACCAGGAGGAACCCAGGGCCCTCTGCACCAGGAGGAACTCAGGGCCCTCTGCACCAGGAGGAACCCAGGGCCCACTGCACCAGGAGGAACCCAGGGCCCTCTGTACCAGGAGGAACCCAGGGCCCTGTGCATCAGGAGGAACCCAGGGCCCTCTGCATCAGGAGGAACCCAGGGCCCTCTGCACCAGGAGGAACCCAGGGCCCTCTGTACCAGGAGGAACCCAGGGCCCTCTGCACCAGGAGGAACCCAGGGCCCACTGCACCAGGAGGAACCCAGGGCCCTCTGTACCAGGAGGAACCCAGGGCCCTCTGCATCAGGAGGAACCCAGGGCCCTCTGCATCAGGAGGAACCCAGGGCCCTCTGCACCAGGAGGAACCCAGGGCCCTCTGCACCAGGAGGAACCCAGGGCCCTCTGTACCAGGAGGAACCCAGGGCCCTCTGCACCAGGAGGAACCCAGGGCCCTCTGTACCAGGAGGAACCCAGGGCCCTCTGCATCAGGAGGAACCCAGGGCCCTCTGTACCAGGAGGAACCCAGGGCCCTCTGCACCAGGAGGAACCCAGGGTCCTCTGCACCAGGAGGAACCCAGGGCCCTCTGCACCAGGGTATGGTCTGACAATTGCTCTCAGCAAAAAGCGAGACACAAATCTGAGGTCCCCAAACCAGACTCCTTCCACCCTCCAGCTGCACTTTGAAATCAGAGAACAATTTGTGCCAAGTATGAGGATGCAGCTCTCACTTTGGTGATACAGGTACCAGATGGCTCGTAGCAGTGACCCTGGTACCCCGTATTTCTGCAGTTCCCCCCACAGGTCTCCTCGGGGGAAGTGGTTGTAAGCTTTCTCCAAATCCACAAAATTCATGTAGACTGGATGGGCAAACTCCCACAACCCCTCCAGCAGCCCCACACAGGTAAAAAACTGTTCCACTGTTCCACAGCTGGGACAGAATCTACATTGCTCCTCCTGAATCTGAGGTCCAACAGTCAGTCGGAGCCTCCTTTCCAGCACCCTGGAGTAAACTTTGCCAGGGATGCTGAGCAGTGTGATACCCCGATAACTGGAGCACACCCTCCGGTCCTGTTTTTTTAAAAATGGGAACCACCACCCAGGTCTGCTCCACAGTCACTGTACCAGACCTCCATGAGACACTGTGTCAACCAAGACAGCCCAACAGTGTCCAGAGCCTTCAGCTTCTCAGGGTGAATCTCATCCACACATGGAGCCTTGTGCTGAGGTGCTTTCTGACTACCTCAGAGACCTCTGTCAGGGATATGGACGAGAGTTCCCCCGACTCTTTAGACTCTGTCTCCTCCACAGTGGACTTGACGGCTGTGTATAGGAGTTCCTCAAAGTGCTCTTTCCACTGCTCGATAACACCCCTAGTCCTGCTCAGCAGTTCTCCTCCTCTGCTGAACACAGGCCCTGCTCCCCCGTCCTGATAAGTCCAGCGATTTGTCAGAGCTTCCTTGAGGCCAACTGAACTCCTCCCACACCCAGGTTTTGTTTTGGTGACCACCAGAGCTGCAGCTCTTCTGGCTACCCAGTACCTCTCTACTGCTTCAGGAGACCCCTGGGCCAGCCAGACCTGAAAGGCCTCCTCGTTCAGCCTGACGGTCTCCCTCACTGCTGGTGTCCACCAGCAGGTTCTCAGGTTGCCACCATGACAGGCATTGACAACCTTCTGACCACAACTTTTAGCAGCCGCCTCCACAATGGAGGCTTTGAACATGGACCACTCAGACTCCATGTCCCCAACCCCCCGGGATGCACAAAAAATTCTTCTGGAGTAGGGAGTTGAAGAGCTCACGGACAGGGGCCTCAGCCAGACGTTCCCAGTGCACCCTCACTACACGTCTGGGTTTACCAGGTCTGTCCTGCCGCCTCCCCCGCCATCTGATCCAACTCACCACCACGTGGTGATCAGTTAACAGCTCTGCTCCTCTCTTCACCCGAGTGTCCAAGACACACGGCCACAGGTCTGATGATACAACCACAAAGTTGATCATAGATCTTCGGCCTCGAGTGTTCTGGTACCAGGTACACTTATGACCCTCCCTGTGCTCCAACATGATGTTACGATCCATGACGAGCACAGAAGTCCAATAAAAAAACACCACTCGAGTTTAGGTCAAGCAGGCTGTTCCTCCCAGTCACCACCTCCAGGTTTCTTCATTGTCCATGTGAGTGTTGAAGTCCCCCAGAAGAACTATGGAGTCCTTGGTTGATACCCCCTGAAGGACACCACCCAAAGACTCAAAGAAGGTCTCAGTCAGAGTCCTCTCAGCGACTGGCAGTCGTATCAAGGCGACTGTCTTGTTCCCCACGGAGAACACAGCGGGGCTCAGCCGGAGTCTTCTGAGTATCGCCTCTTACCCTGGACAACTCTGGAGGAGAAGTCCAGAAGAGTCCAGCGCCCCTCCAAGAGTTTGGTTCCAGACCCAACGCTCTGCTTAGAGGTGAGCCCAACTATATCTAGTTGGTATCGGCTCCAGAGGAAGGCCACCGGTTTATTTATTTATTTCCAAACATTATTCCCAAGATTAAAAATGAAAATTAAAAAAAAAAAAAAAAACAGAACAGGAGGAGGAGGAGGAGGGAGCGATGGAGATAATAAAGCAGAAGAAGACGAATTGAAGCGTTAAGTCCTGTGGAAGAACAAGAGAAGATCTGAGGCTTTACAGACTGAAGGAAGTTCATATCCGTGTCCTCTTACCCCCCCCACCCCCCCCCCCCCCCCCCCACCTCTGACCCACCCAACACGGCAGACCGCTGACACGCAGCTGAACAAAGAGGGATTGTGGGTAAAAAAAGAAATGCTGGCACGCCAGCTTGGTTCAGCTCTCACAGGCTGTCAAACAGGAAGCAGAAAGTTTTACCATAATCCTGCAACACAGACCGTGTGTGTGTGTGTGTGTGTGTACAGAATAACAGAAACAGTCACACTGTGTTCAGCAGCAGGTTTCTGTCGTTCACCTGAACATAAACACACAACAGATCAACTACGACTCCCACGATGCATTTCACCCACAGATATTCAATCAGAGAGCTTCACATTCTGCCGAGAATCTAAAGACTGAACTTTGTTTCCAGCTTCGGTTCAAACCAGATGCAGATTTTATCTGAACTTTCAGGAAGTCATTGAATGAAAAATGTGAATGAATTCTGTCTCTGTCTGCGGCCACACTGAGAACTCTCTTAAAGGAGACAAACAGCAGGTGGCGCTGCAGAAGACGAGGTTGCAACAAGATGACGTCATGAAAAGAGCGCCAGACAGACTTCAGACGAAGGACAACAGTGGACGTATGATAACAGAGACACGTTGGATCAGCTGATGTTGACGTTAATGTTCCAGCTGCGTGTCAACAGAAATGTTAAACATCCGCAGATGAAGACGACGTCGTTATTTATTCACTGAATCTGTTTCATCGTCACGTTCTGGTTTGTCGATACACAAACTTTACCCGTCCCCAAAGACGCAAAAGTTCCTTCTGATATGTTGAGATTTCTTTTTATTTTTTGGATAATTTGCATAAAAACATGTGGATGAAGAAAACTTGTGTCTGATTCTGACGTATCCTCGCACAACGCTGCGTATGATATCCTACAAATTGGCGCCCCACGAATGATGTCACATCTTTAACTCATGACAAGATTTTCTGGCCGTCTGTGTTTTCACTGTTATAGACAGGGGGCGCTGTTACACATCTTGTGAAATAGAACAGCACGGCTGTGTCCACAAACAAAGGAAGAAGAAGATCTGCTGGAAACCAGAAGAAGATGTTGCAGTTTACAAACTGAACATGAGAATGCCGGCGCCGATGGAAACGTTTACGGTTTCTGAAGCCGTGGAGACGTTGATGGACTCAGACTGCAGCACTTCCTGTTTTGATCAGCATTGTGAATCTGATTGGGCGAAGAAACAAACGAGTTTGGTGGGACGAAACGAGATCTCCATGACGGGGACAGTGACACACGGACGAGACGACCACAGAGGAGACGGAGACGACAGAGCACTGAATGTGACAACGTGCTCCTCTGAACCTCATTACAACATTACTTCCTCTACAGCTGATTTCTTCAAAATAAAAGTCTTCTCCCTTCCATCAGTGCCCTCCTTCTTGTCTCCTCCTCCTCCTCCCCTGTCTCCTCCTCCTCCTCCTGTAAGGATGATGGACAGTTCAGAGGACTCCTCTCTCAGTTCTTTGATTCAGTTTTAATCTCCTTGAAGATTTTTTTATTTCTTTTTCACCTCCTTTGTCTTCTTTCTTTCCTCCCTCTCCTCTAACATCTGCTCTCCTCTAATGTCTCCCATCCTTGTCTCCTTTCCTCGGATGTCTCCTCTCCCCTATCGCCTCCCCTCCTTGTCTCCTCTCCTCTCCTCTAATGTCTCCTTGCCTCCTCTCTTCTGTCTGTCTGTCTTCCATCTGTCCTTCCCTCTGGTGCGTCTCCTCCTCTCGGGCTCTTTGTGTCTCAGAATAATTCTGAACATTGAATCACTTATTGATCCTGATTGAATCAATAAACTGATGATCAGTGAGTGACAACGTGGAGCTCAGGGTGCGTTCAGGGTCACAGGCTGTGAATGAATTACGTTGAGACGTCTGAAGGTTTCCATCAGATCACTGACTGAATGAGTTTTCTTCTTTCTATCGTTCATGAAAGCATAGCGAGCAGCGAGGACGGATTCAACTCCCTGTTTCACCCTGAGGACATGAGGACAGATACAAACCTGATGGAGTCTCTCGCGTCCTGTTGGACTTGTGTCTCCGTAGAAGTTGTCAGATTCAAACAGACTGAGAGTCACAGAGGACAGCTGAGTGTTGGACGAGCTGCAGTTTGACCTGCTGACCTCCGCTCTCATCCACTTCCTGTTCTGTTTGTGGTTTCCTGTCGGGTTTAATCAGAGCCTGCAGTGATGCATTCAGGTACCGACCTTTGTCTGTTCCCCACAGCGTCTCTGATACAGCTGCAGGCTGTGATTAAAGTATCTGAGAATGGAGGAGGAGGAGGAGGAGGATCACGCCTGCAGCCATCACGCTGTCACTTCTTCTTCTGCTGTTGGAAATGAGCTGAAGGCATTAACAGGAAGTGGGGGGGGGGGGGGGGGGGGGGTGTCAGTATTATAAGTATCATAAGTCAGTTTGGTGTGACCTCTGACCCCTGAGACATCAGATCAGGGTTAATAGAAAAAGCACTTGACTTTTTGTTTCTCGTGTCTGAAGAGGAATAAAAACAGTGCAGTAACGACCTGGACAGAAGTCGTCATCTTTCAGTAAAGATGGCGTCCGAGACGCGTCTCATCTGCAGAGCGGATGATAAATCATCAGATCATTAGATGATATTTAAGGATGTTTTACAGCAGCTTCCTGTTTACTGGGCGCTGTTTCCTGGCGTGTTGTGACTGGACTTGAGTGGAACATGTGACTGTGCTCCTCCTCAGAGGTGAAGTGATGTTTTTGATATTTGGGGACTTTGGCGAGGCCAGCAGGGAATATATTGGCTGAGCTCACCAAGGTGTGCTAATGCCTGGTGGGCAACTACTTTAAATGCTAATTCAGCCGCCGCCTTCGTGCTGCACCCTCAAATATCAGCTAACTACCTCCAGCCAATCTCTTCCTCCACATTTCCTCCTCCTCCGCTCCGCTGCTTCCCGCCGAGTGACCACCGCAAACAAACACAACGTGGCTGTCAGACCGTTAATCCGGAGACGGCGTGTTTGTCTCGTGTGCTGCTCGACGAGCAGTCACGCGTGTTTGACGTGTTTGAGGGGGAGAAGAAGAAGAGGCAGAGAGTAGAAGAAGAGGAGAGTCTCAGCGTGCGGCTAATGGCCGTCCGACTGACAGGTCCATCATGGATTTAACCGGCCGCCTCTGCTGCTTTGCATCTGGCTGACAGCTCCGGAGCTTCTGCCTAAAAGGCGGATTATGCAAACGTTCGGTTCACTGGCCTCCATCAGCGACCCCCCCCCCCCCGGGCCGCTCCGTCCCGCAGGGCGCCGCCAGGTAATTCTGTCCACGTCAGATGAGACGTAAATAATCGGCCATTTTCAGCCGCCGGCTGATAATTAACCCTTTAATTCTCTTTGAAATGACGCTAATTGGTCACGAGCAGGAAACATCTCCACACACACACACACACTGTACACACACACTGTACACACACACACACACACACACACACACACTGTACACACACACACACACACACACACACACTGTACACACACACACACACACACACAGCCAGCGGGTCAATTAAAGGCTGATGGACGAATCAGCAGACAGTCCATTAAATCGTCCGTCTGTCTGTCGGACTCCTGCAGAGACGCTTCGTCTCCTTCAGCAAGGACAAACAGGAAACACAAGTTGCGACGCAGCGGGGCTCCTCTCAGATCTGACGTCTCCGTGGAACCGAAACCACAAACAAACCTCCGATTGAGTTAAAGTGGAAACTGGTGAACAAAGATCTGGATCTGAGGACGCGACCTGGACCGGGTCCAGACCGTCTGTCCACTCAGAGGTGACAGGACGGCTTCTGATTGGTCCACAGGATGAGTTCACCTGTCAGACTGAAGTCAGCATACAGACTGACCTCTGACCTCTGAGAGGGAATGTGTGGATTCTGGTGATCTGATTGGTCACAGTGAAGCTCCGTCACACATAAATATGTCCAACAGCTCCAGCCTGGTCCTGGTCCTGATTCTGGTCCTGGTCCTGGTCCTTGTCCTGATTCTGGTCCTGGTCCTGGTCCTGGTTCTGGTCCTGGTCCTGGTCCTGGTCCTGATTCTGGTCCTGGTCCTGGTTCTGGTTCTGGTCCTGGTCCTGGTCCTGATTCTGGTCCTGGTCCTGGTCCTGATTCTGGACCTGGTCCTGGTTCTGGTCCTGGTCCTGGTCCTGGTCCTGATTCTGGTCCTGGTCCTGGTCCTGGTTCTGGTCCTGGTCCTGGTCCTGATTCTGGACCTGGTCCTGGTCCTGGTCCTGGTCCTGGTCCTGATTCTGGTCCTGGTCCTGGTCCTGATTCTGGTCCTGGTCCTGGTTCTGGTCCTGGTCCTGGTCCTGGTCCTGATTCTGGTCCTGGTCCTGGTCCTGATTCTGGACCTGGTCCTGGTTCTGGTCCTGGTCCTGGTCCTGGTCCTGATTCTGGTCCTGGTCCTGGTCCTGGTTCTGGTCCTGGTCCTGGTCCTGGTCCTGATTCTGGACCTGGTCCTGGTCCTGGTCCTGGTCCTGATTCTGGTCCTGGTCCTGGTTCTGGTCCTGGTCCTGGTCCTGATTCTGGTCCTGGTCCTGGTCCTGATTCTGGACCTGGTCCTGGTTCTGGTCCTGGTCCTGGTCCTGATTCTGGTCCTGGTCCTGGTCCTGGTTCTGGTCCTGGTCCTGGTCCTGGTCCTGATTCTGGACCTGGTCCTGGTCCTGGTCCTGGTCCTGATTCTGGTCCTGGTCCTGGTCCTGATTCTGGTCCTGGTCCTGGTTCTGGTCCTGGTCCTGGTCCTGGTCCTGATTCTGGTCCTGGTCCTGGTCCTGATTCTGGACCTGGTCCTGGTTCTGGTCCTGGTCCTGGTCCTGGTCCTGATTCTGGTCCTGGTCCTGGTCCTGGTTCTGGTCCTGGTCCTGGTCCTGATTCTGGACCTGGTCCTGGTCCTGGTCCTGGTCCTGATTCTGGTCCTGGTCCTGGTCCTGGTTCTGGTCCTGGTCCTGGTTCTGGTTCAGACGCTACTGCTGCAGAAACTTCTGAGAACTGTTTTGTGGGGAGCTGCATCATAACGTCTATGTGTACGTCTTTTTTCCCAGCGACACAAACGTCCTCAACTCTTTGATGATGAGATTCCAACCTGTGTACAGTGTTCAGGTCATCATCATCATCATCATCATCATCATCATCATCATCGTCATCACCTGTTCTCCAGTGGACTCATTATGACTTCCTGTCTGGACTGTACTTCATTCAGTGGAGCAGCAGCTCAGTGAGACGAAGATTTCTGTTGGAAACTCATTCAGATTTTATTTCTCCTCCAGGAGTCCAACAGCTTCACTGAACCATGCTCAGCAGTAGCAGGACACTGACAGCAGGAGGAGGAGCAGAAGCAGGAGGAGGAGGAGGAGGAGGAGGAGGAGGAGGAGCAGGAGCAGGAGCAGAAGGAGGAGGAGGAGGAGGAGGAGCAGGAGCAGAAGGAGGAGGAGGAGGAGGAGGAGGAGGAAGAGGAGGAGCAGGAGAGGAGGAGGAGCTGTCAGACTGTTAAACTGTTTTACATCATGTCTGTTGAGGACTTTTTTGTTGAGATTGAAAGTCTGCCTGATGACCGCTGGAGTCCTCCTGCTAACTCCTCCTAATTCCCCCTAACTCCT
This sequence comes from Epinephelus lanceolatus, assembly GCF_041903045.1. Taxonomy (NCBI): domain Eukaryota; kingdom Metazoa; phylum Chordata; class Actinopteri; order Perciformes; family Serranidae; genus Epinephelus; species Epinephelus lanceolatus. The sequence goes on from NC_135739.1 coordinate 898,388, forward strand.
CCTAACGCCTCGTAACTCCTCGCAATAACCATAAATCTAAACATAAATATAAACATAGATATAAACATAAATATAAATATAAACATAAGCATAAACATAAACATAAATATAAACATAAACATAAATATAAAGATAAATATAAACATAAACATGAACATAAAAAGAAATATAAACATAAACATAATATAAATATAAACATCAACATAGACATAAATATAAACATCAACATAAATATAAACATAAACATGAACATAAAAATAAATATAAACATAAATAAAACAAATTTAAATATACATATAAACATAATATAAACATAAACATAAATATACATATAAATATAAAGATAAATATACACATAACTATAAACATAAATATAAACATAAATACAACCATAAATCTAAATCTAAACATAAATATAAACATCAACATAAACATAAATATAAATATAAACATAAGTATAAACATAAACATAAATATAAATATAAACATAAGCATAAACATAAACATAAATGCAACTAAAATCTAAATATAAACATAAATATAAACATAAACATAAACATAAACATAAATATACATATAAACATAAATATAAACATAAATACAACTATAAATCTAAATCTAAACATAAACATCAACATAAACATAAATATAAACATAAACAAACATCAATATAAACATAAATATAAATATACACATGAACATAAATATAAATATAAACATAAGCATAAACAGAAACATAATATAAACATAATATAAATATAAACATGAACATAATATAAACATAAACATAAATACAAACATAAACATAATACAAACGTAAATATAAACATAAACATAAATATAAATATCAACATAAACATAAATATAAACATAAACATGAACATAAATATAAACATCGATATACATATAAATATAAACATAAATATAAATATACATATGAACATAAACATAAATATAAATATGAACATAAACATAAATATAAACATAAATATAAACATAAACATCAACATAAACATAAATATAAACATAAACAAACATCAACATAAACATAAATATAAACATAAATATAAACATCAACATAAATATACACATGAACATAAATATAAACATAAGCATAAACAGAAACATAATACAAACGTAAATATAAACATAAACATAAACATAATATAAACATAAATATAAATATCAACATAAACATAAATATAAACATAAACATGAACATAAATATAAACATCAATATACATATAAATATAAACATAAATATAAATATACATATAAACATAAATATAAATATGAACACAAACATAAATATAAATATAAATATAAACATAAATATAAATATAAACATGTCCTCAAACGGTTGAATTTCAAGGACGCTCCGTCACCGACCCACCGAAGGACTGTTCCAATGTCAAGGATTCTTCAGAATGTCTCTGAGGACTGAGTCCTTCTTTCAGAGAAATCCCAAGGATCCATGTGTGGGTCCTCAGCGGGTATAAAATCCCCACAGTGCTTTGCACACGATTTGCGGGACCTCTTCAATGAAAGCTGCGCCAGCAGAGCTTGGCAGGATTTAGATTTGGATTAATGATTCCACCTGAGTTTATCAGACAGAAATCTCATTTACACTCTCCAATGTGTCCACTGCCACAGGATGAGGGTTATTAAATCACATGATTTAGATGAAACATAAAAGTTTTACAGCAGAGATGGAGCGCTGAGTGACACAGAAGTTTATATAAGTTTAATTTTTTTTTTTTTTTTTTAATTTATTTATTTGAAAGGGACAGTACACATTAATGAACATCAGTATGTGAGTACACGTGTAAATGTGTCGGAGTTAGCAAACCTGCTAATTTACATCCGTAGTCCCTTGGCAGGTAATAGACAGACAGACACATAGGAGGTAGACAAGAAAAAAAGAAGGAGTAATAATAATAACAGTACACAAGGAGTTCACATTAAAATACCCATTCATACATAGACATAAAGTGCGGTGTGGATTCTATAAAGTGCCGGGTGTAAAGTGCCAGTTGTTAAAGTGCAAGTGCATGATAGTTAAATAGATCCACATGTGGTGGCCCACTCCTGCCGCTTAGAGTGGACCAAGACATCGGATACTTAGCAGCAGATGAAAAGTCCCATTCACAATTTAGGTACACAAAGATAATACATCACAGTGCAGTATAGTGCAGTGCATGCATACATACGTATATGTAGGCATGCACTGCACAACAACAATAACAACAACAAAGACAGTGCAAAGCACGGCGGACAGTCACAGAGCACGGCACATACGTATATGTATCGGGCTCTGCGAGAGGTCCGCCTAGCCATGAGTACAGTGTTGGTTTGTTTTGAGCCAGTTTTTGAGGTGGGCCTTAAAGGTGCTATAGGTAGGGCATTCTCTTATTGTACATGGTATGTTGTTCCAGATGTTACTGCCCTTAACCGACATAACAGATTGTCCAAAAGTCGTGTGTCTGTAAGGTACTTCGCAATCTCCCCTGGAATAGGCTCTGGTGGTTCTGCCACTGCTAACTTTAAGTTTTATATATTCTTTTAATGAAGGAGGTGCAAGTCCATTCAGTGTTTTGTAAATAATACAGGCGTACTTAAGAACTTTAAAATTTTCAAAACTCAAGAGGTTGTACTTCTCAAGGATATGGCAGTGGTGGTGAGAGATCGGTTTTCTGTCAAGGATTTTTAGGGCCCTTTTATATAATGATTCTATTGGTTTAATTGTAGTTGTTCCAGTGAGAGACCAGTTTGTAAAACAATATTCAATGTGGGAAAAAATCATTGCATGCATAAACATTCTGGCCGCGTTAACTGTCATCGATGGCCTAATCTGCTTGAAGTTAAGTAGATTGAATTTGATTGTTTTTGAAATCTTTTTAACATGATTTTTAAAAGAGAGAGTAGGATCAAGAACAACACCAAGGTACTGGAATTCTTTTACTAACTCAAGTTCCTCTCCTCTCAGGAATACATTTGATTGTGTGACCTTCACTGACTGTTTGGAAAACATCATACAAACAGTTTTTTTGGTATTTAAAAGGAGACATGAATTCGTGAGCCAATTCTGGATATCGGACAACGCTGACGTGAGGATAAGGGCGGCTTCTTGGTTTTTTTTTGCAGATGTGAGAATTACAGCATCATCCGCGTACATCTGTATGTGAATGTTTTTGCATACTAACGGTAAATCGTTGATGTAGAGCGAAAATAAAATTGGACCGAGCATGGAGCCTTGTGGGACCCCCACTGGACACTCCAGGTATGGTGATTTGACTCCGTTGACCTTGACACACTGTGTTCTGCTTAATAGATAAGATTTCATCCACTTGATGGCTTGTTCCGAGAAGTTATAGTGGGTAAGTTTGGTTAAGAGAATATTGTGGTCAACGGTGTCAAATGCCTTTTTCAAATCTGAAAACACAGCACCAACACAACCATTTTTATCCAGAAAGTTTTTGGTTTTCTCTAAAAACACAGTGATGGCCGACTCTGTTGAGTGGTGGGCACGGAAACCAAATTGCATGGGATGCAAGGGGGTATAGCCCTTGTTCAAATGCTCAGTTAATAATGTTACTACCCATTTTTCTAATATTTTAGAAACAATTGGTAGAATGGTGATTGGTTTGTAGTTATTTTTGTCAGTTATATCTCCAGATTTAAAAATTGGATTAACTACACCTATTTTCCAAGCAGTTGGGACAACAGAAAGCTTGATTGACTGATTTATCAGATGTGTAATCGGTGGTATCAGAGCGTCCTTGTGTGCTTTTAAGAAGTTGGTGTCAAGATCATAGATATCCTTGGCTTTAGAGCTGTTGAGGGATCCAATGATATTGGCTACTTCAGTTTCAGATATCTCCTTTATCTTGAAGATGGGTTGTGTGGGGTTGATAGGAGTATAGTCGTAGTCAGGTGGATTGAACAATTGCGATATCTCATGTACAGAATTAATAAAATAGTTGTTTAACTCAGTAGCAAGGATAACAGGATTTTTCACCAACTTGTTGTTAATATTAAGTTCCAGCTCTTTGTTGTCTTTTTTGGTCTGTTTGCCAGTTAGTTTATTAATATTATGCCAATTTTTTTTACTATTCCCTTTCGCACCTTCAATGATAGTCATGAAGAAATCAGCTTTAGCCTTACGTAATGTCTGAGTCACCTTATTTCTTTCTGATGTGAATTTTTGTCTGTCTATAGTCAGACCCGATTTCAATGCCGATTTAAGAAGGTAGTCCCTAACTTTCATTAGTTGTAAGCAGTCTGAATTTAGCCAAGGAAGGTTGTTTTTTTTTTTTCTTTGGCTCCCTTTTCTGGAGAAAGTCCCCATAACTGTTTTAATTTTTGTTAAAAAACTCTCACTGTTGTAATTTATATCATCGGAGGAGAAGATGTCATTCCAATCAAGTTCCTTTAATGCCGTTTCTAGATTCTGCTGTTGGCTCTTTGGGATTACATTGTGTGGCATAGTATCAGATCTAGTTTTAAATGAGTTTGAGAAACGCTGTTTGGTGAGTTTTCTTGTGAAAAAAATTGCATTGTGGTCTGATAATCCTGTCAGAAAATTATGGGTATGGGTGATTCTTTCAGGTCTGTTTGTAAATAATAGATCAATTCTGGTTTGTGACCGGTTGGTGACTCTTGTAGGTTTGTCTATTAATTGAGTAAGGCTGAAGTGATCTGCAATGGATTTCAAGTTTTTCCTATCCTTATTGTCGTCCCAGTTTATGTTAAAATCACCGATTAAAATGATCTCATTTTTTTGGTCACATAGGTTAAGAAGTGCTTTAAGTTGTTCATAAAAGTCTATTTTAGCTGTAGGTTTTTGGTATATACAGATCACAGTTAAGGACATGTTCACAGAGAGTGAGATATTAACTCCAACACATTCTAATTTGATAGTGTTCGGCCACTCTAAGCTATTGCATTTCAGGTGGCTTTTCACATACACGAGGACCCCCCCACCTTTTCCCTGAACTCTGTCCCTCCTGAAAACGTTGTAACCAGGCATTGTAATAACTGCTTCAGGTGAAGAATGTGACAGCCATGTTTCTGACAAGCCCAAAAAATCGATATTGGAATTAAGCATTAAGTGCTCCAGTTGTTCTCTTTTGGGGGTCAAGCTCCTTACATTTAAGTGACCTCCAGGTAGTCCCTTTCTTTTATATTGTGGGTCCCATATTATCTTTGCCTGATTTAATGTTTGGAATAATTTAAAGGACCGATATTTTTTCATTACTGGGTTTCTATGAAGAGCTTTACACTTACCCCCGCTGTTCTTAGCTTGAGGGGTGACCTGCCCTAATGAGTGTGTCAGACCTGTACTAGTCTGTGCATCAATTGAGTGCGGTGAGTCCAGCTGCAGGACCTTTCGCCGTTGCCTCAGGACCGTTGGTTGGACCGCTGTTGTAGTGGCGCCTGAGGGCAACAGGTCAATGTGTTCGTCCAGCTGCTGGGCATGAGGCCGTAGGCGCTGATCCGCTGGAGGGGCCGCCGCCGTCGCCGCCGCAGCATTGCTGCCCGGGAGCACCAGGTTGGAGATAGCATCCAGCTGCTGGGCATGAAGCTGTAGGCACGGACCCGCTGGAAGGCCCGCTGCTGCCGCCGCCGCCGCCGCCGTGTTGCTGCCCGGGAGCACCAGGTTGGGGATAGCATCCAGCTGCTGGGCATGAAGCCATAGGCACGGACCCGCTGGAAGGCCCGCCGCCGCCGTGTTGCTGCCCGGGAGCACCAGGTTGGGGATAGCATCCAGCTGCTGGGCATGAAGCCATAGGCACGGACCCGCTGGAGGGCCCGCCGCTGCTGCTGTGCTGTTGCTCGAGAGAAACAGGTTGGTATGTAGCGGCCAGATTGTCGGCTGAGGTGGCCACGTTGGATGCGGTGAGAGCTGTCGCAGCATTGGAGGTGGAGGCCAGGTTAGCTGCGGTAAGGCAGTTAGCTGTGTTGGTAGCCACGTTCGCTGTTGCGTTGCTAAATTGGTAGTATCGAGGCTGTGTGTGTTCATAGATAGCGGTCCAGGGTTCGTTTCAATGTCACCAGCCAAAAGCAGGATAACTGTGAGGTGGATGAGTCCCAAGAGACGTCTGGGAGTGTTTGTTTGTTCGTGATGTGTTTGTGGCCCGGTTCGGCCTTTGTCCATGAGTCGAGAAAGCAAGAGGTGCTGGCTCCCTTTAGCTGCGCGGTAGACTTGTTCACAGTTTTTTGTCATAAACCAGGGACGTACCGTACAGAGAAGCAGATATAGGATCACGAACCCAGTTAAGCAGCACTTTGGTGGTGAAATTGGAGGTTTCTCGACGGCTTTGGTTGGTTTTTTGAGGCGAGCATGCAGTACCTGCCTGACTGCGTGCAAGCCTGACGGCAGCCATGTTAGTCACCTCTGAACCTTTGAACCATTTATGATCCAGAAACATATTCTCCCTAAAGGTCACATGACTGAAAACACTGACACATGTGTTCCAACTATCCAACAACATTAGAGAGTGTTAAACTGATCACAGTACCTGAAACCTCCTCAGTCTGAGGGTTAATGACACACACACACACACACACCTGGGGACACTCGTTAGTCTGATCCAATGTGTTCACTGAATGAGAGGAAGGACTCTGGAGGACCTTGGGAGGACTCATCCTCCCAAGGAAGGGTCCTGGACTCCGAGAAACACCAACAATGAACCACAAGAAACAGAGGGGAGGAGGGAACAGCTGACACAAGACGAATGTTGGAATTAACTGCAGAGACCAAAACAGTTTTTTGTACCAGTTTGTAAACATGTTAATTTCTACATTCTACCAGTGTTCCCACGAGGCTCCCGAACAATCTGCCCGAGTTAATCAGGTCAGCCGAGTCAGTGATGTCTTTTAAATCTCTTCCTAACACAGACTTTAATCAGAGAGCTGCTCCTGATGCTACTGGAGCTGTGAGTTCATTCAAAGTGTTTTTATACGTCTGGTCTGTTTTAATTATTGACATGTAAATAACTGTGTAACTCTGTTCTGAGAGGCACTTCATAAATAAATATATTATTATTATTATTGTTAATATTATTAATAATATTATTATTATCAGGGCCCGAGCACCGACCTGAGTGCTGAAGGCATTAATATGATTTCATTATTTTTCCTTGAAGTAAATCACCTTTTTGGGGGTTTTAACATACTTGAAAACGCGCCATTTTTGTGTAAACTTCAGTTGCTGTGTAAATTCACATCTGATTGGCAAAAATGCTAACCGTCCACGAAATGCAGAAAAATCAGTACACGTGTATCATGTCCAGGTGCAAAAACCAGTCTCTTGGACCTGTTACGTTTCCCCACGTGTTGTATTTTAACAGACTCCTCCGACAGTTTTAATCTGATGGCCTTCAAAATTGGTTTGTGAAAGCTTGACTACTTTGTGATCAAAAATTATTATCATCATCATTATAATTACTATTATTATTATTATCATCATTATTATTGTTATTATTATTGGGGCGGCAGTAGCTCAGTCCATAGGGACTTGGGTTGGGAACCGGAGGGTCGCCTGTTGGAGTCCCTGTCCGGACCAAAATATGGAGCGTGGACTGGTGGCTGGAGAGGTGCCAGTTCACCTCCCAGGCACTGCCGAGGTGCCCCTGAGCAAGGCACTGAACCCCCCAACTGCCCGGAGCGCCTGTCATGGGCAGCCCACTCTGACATCTCTCCACTTTGTGCATGTATAGGTCCAGTTTGTGCATGTGTGTTTTCGGACCTGTGTGTAATTGACAAGCAAGAGTGAAAACATTGAATTTCCCCTCAGGGGGATTAATAAAGTAAATATATATATATATATATATATTATTATTATACATGTGTCTGTGGGGACTGACTCACTCCTGGAGCCAGCCTCCAGTGGACATTAGAGGAACTGCAGGTTAATTTTTCAGCCAGGAAGTTTCTGCTATGAAACTGTTCTTCACCAACATTAATGACAACAACAACAACAACAACAATCCTTAAAGCACTTCACAGAGACATTGAAGACAATCAGGAAAACAAGCTGATGGACAGTGAACGTGTTCAGGTGTTACCTGCTCCAGGTGTTTGGTCCAGCTGTAATAAGAACAGATGATGTAATGTTTGAACCTGTGACTGTCAGTCTCCGTGGTCACTGTGCTCTCTGCATTTATTCATGGAGCCTCTGAAAGTTTAATCGTGCAGCTCCATTAATCTGTGAGCCAGTTTTAAAAGCAAGAATTAAAGATTCATCCCCCCCACCCCACCCCCCACCCCCGACACTGAAATATTTATGTGTGCTGAATCACTGGACGAGAGGAGGAGACTCCTCACTGCATCACGGACTGTAACAGCTGCACTGTAACACACACACACATCACAGTCATACTGCTGCAGATACATTTATATTATTATTCAGATCAAGTCTGAAACAACAGGTGAGAAACATCGAGCAGGTGTGTCTGAGATTCATCAGTACAACCCGTCATGATCTGTTCTCTATTCTGCTAATTAATGTAACACTTCCTGTGGAGATATTTCACAGTAAAAGCCTTTAAGTGGCTCAAAGGAAACATTTATTCAGCTGAGTCATGTCGACATCATCTGGGTACGAAACAAAAAATACAAGAATCATTCAACAACGTCAGCTTCATCAAATACGATGATACTTCAAGAGCTGCATTTAAGGACACCTTATTCCTCATATAGGTGTGACGAGTCAGAACAAGTGTTTTCCAATATCAGCAGTAAATAATGATATGCTAACCCTCTTTCATAAAGTGACTGTGGAACACCCCGTCTGTTACACATCAGACAGGATAACATGATTATACCTCGGTCATCTCTGACCGCCAGCTCAAAGCGCTGGTTGGTTTCATTTTTGACCAAGCGTGTTAGTGATTGGCTCCCCTTGCTACATTAACATATTGTTATAATTTTGTGGAGTCGGAGCTGGTTTACAACAAACATTTACTCCCTCATTTGCTGTAACCACTTATCCTGTTGGGGTCACAGGGGGGCGGAGCCTATCCCAGCTGACACTGGGCGAGAGGCAGGGTTGGACAGGTCGCCAGACTATCACAGGACTGACACATAGAGACAGACAACCATTCACACACACATTCACACCTACGGACAATTTAGAGTCACCAGTTAACCTGCATGTCTTTGGACTGTGGGAGGAAGCTGGAGCACCTGGAGGAAACCCACACTGACACAGGGAGAACATGTCAGAGCACCTGGAGGAAACCCACGCTGACACAGGGAGAACATGTCAGAGCACCTGGAGGAAACCCACGCTGACACAGGGAGAACATGTCAGAGCACCTGGAGGAAACCCACGCTGACACAGGGAGAACATGTCAGAGCACCTGGAGGAAACCCACGCTGACACAGGGAGAACATGTCGGAGCACCTGGAGGAAACCCACACTGACACGGGGAGAACATGTCGGAGCACCTGGAGGAAACCCACGCTGACACAGGGAGAACATGTCAGAGCACCTGGAGGAAACCCACGCTGACACAGGGAGAACATGTCAGAGCACCTGGAGGAAACCCACGCTGACACAGGGAGAACATGTCAGAGCACCTGGAGGAAACCCACGCTGACACGGGGAGAACATGTCGGAGCACCTGGAGGAAACCCACGCTGACACGGGGAGAACATGTCAGAGCACCTGGAGGAAACCCACGCTGACACAGGGAGAACATGTCAGAGCACCTGGAGGAAACCCACGCTGACACAGGAGAACATGTCGGAGCACCTGGAGGAAACCCACGCTGACACAGGGAGAACATGTCAGAGCACCTGGAGGAAACCCACGCTGACACAGGGAGAACATGTCAGAGCACCTGGAGGAAACCCACGCTGACACAGGGAGAACATGTCAGAGCACCTGGAGGAAACCCACGCTGACACAGGGAGAACATGTCAGAGCACCTGGAGGAAACCCACGCTGACACAGGGAGAACATGTCGGAGCACCTGGAGGAAACCCACGCTGACACAGGGAGAACATGTCAGAGCACCTGGAGGAAACCCACGCTGACACAGGGAGAACATGTCAGAGCACCTGGAGGAAACCCACGCTGACACAGGGAGAACATGTCAGAGCACCTGGAGGAAACCCACGCTGACACAGGGAGAACATGTCGGAGCACCTGGAGGAAACCCACACTGACACGGGGAGAACATGTCGGAGCACCTGGAGGAAACCCACGCTGACACAGGGAGAACATGTCAGAGCACCTGGAGGAAACCCACGCTGACACAGGGAGAACATGTCAGAGCACCTGGAGGAAACCCACGCTGACACAGGGAGAACATGTCAGAGCACCTGGAGGAAACCCACGCTGACACAGGGAGAACATGTCGGAGCACCTGGAGGAAACCCACGCTGACACGGGGAGAACATGTCAGAGCACCTGGAGGAAACCCACGCTGACACAGGGAGAACATGTCAGAGCACCTGGAGGAAACCCACGCTGACACAGGGAGAACATGTCAGAGCACCTGGAGGAAACCCACGCTGACACAGGGAGAACATGTCGGAGCACCTGGAGAAACCCACGCTGACACAGGGAGAACATGTCAGAGCACCTGGAGGAACAGTTATCATGTCCTGATGTTTAGGGACACACCTGTCACTGTAGCTCTCATTCTCTTCACTAGATTCTGACTGAAATCTTCTCTGCTCTCCAAACTCTGTGGGTTTAATTATTCCTTATGTGAACATGTGAGAGCAGAGTGTATATGTTAGAGAAGTGTGCATGACAATATGAGACAAATCTGTCCTGTGTTGATTCAGTAAGAGACGGAGGGGACGATCTGGTGTCAGACATTATATTCCTCTCTGTAGGTCGCTGATGGAAACTGTAGCGCTGGTTACAGGAACCATCTCTTTCTGTTCTGGCTGCATCTTCAACACTGTTGTTGAAGCAACACATTTATCTTGGTCTGGTTGTTATAGTGACGTTACAGACGTGCACAGAGCGACAGGTACCAGAGCTCCACACGGACACTTTAGCAAATGATCATTAAATGTTCATTTACGTATCTGTTAAAAACAAAGCAGGGTTTGATCAATTAAAGGTGAATTAGTTTAGAAATGAACCACTGTTGGCAGTCAGCCACCAAGATCACCCACTGAGACTAACCACAGTGGGACTGACGAGCACTCGTACTGACTTGTACAGCAGCTCCCTCAGGGACGAGGAGGAGAAGAGACAGAGGAAGGTTTACTTTGTCTTATTTTATGGGTGCAGTCTGAATCCTCTGTGGGCTGTAATCAGTGATGGGTGAAAATGAACCAACAAGTCTTTTTGAACAAGTGTTTTCAGTGTGTGGTGTGAAGCCTGTCCAGCGTCTGAGTGCTCTTCAGTCCCCAACGTGCCGTAACGTAGTGCAGTCGAGACACTGAGTGAAGGACCGACTGAATCAGACTCAAGTCGAAACCTCTGTCAGTCAAGGCCAAAGGTGCATTCAGGTGCTCCTGGAATCTATGTTCTTCCGACTTCAGCGTGTTCATTATAATGGAGATGACATGGACTCTAATCGGTGCATTAAAATAAAAACATTTATCTTCATTAACATAAACTCATCATGATGATGCATTCAGGAGAGGTTTTGTGTGTCGGACATGTCTGCACTGTCACAGGCTGTCACACCGTTCTGCAAAAAGTATCAAACTCCAAGTGTTTGATAACTTAACACAAATCAGTTCAAAGGAATCGATCGTGTGACAGAACCTGTCCGCCCGTCGCTGCTTTTAATGTGACACATGCAGGACGCTGTGGGTGTGATGAGCGGTGCAGCCTGTGGGGGGCGCTCACTGCACTGCAGAATAAACACAGGGATCATTTTCTGTCTCTGTGTCGCCCTGCAGCCGCTGCGTCCTCACACACATCAAGTCTCAGCTAAAGTCAAAGTACCTCTATAGTCACCACTGTGGGACACAAAGCATTCTGGATACATGTCACACTTTGAATGTTTAAACACTGAGGACAGTGAAGGGGGAGACTCTGAAGCTTCTGCTCTGTGTGTGTGTGTGTGTGTGTGTGTGTGTGTGTGTGCACGTTCCTAAATAAAACTGTATAAAGTGAGGACAGTAAAAAGAGTTGACTGTGGTGGTTTACAGGGACACCTGGACATCACCTGTTTCAACACAAAGCAGAATGATGTGATGTGGAGGAGTGTTACTGGTCTGACCTCAACCATCCCAGACCTGATCCCAGACCTGATCCCAGACCAGATCCCAGACCTGATCCTCTCCTCACAGTCACGGTCTGCATGCAGCAGGTTGATGAGCACCGGGGTGTGTCCACATACTTTTGGCCATGTAGTAAAGAGAGAGAGAGAGAGAGAGAGAGAGGGGGGGGGGGGGGGGGGGGGGGGGGGGGCACCGTGTGTGAAGCTCCGCCCCCCGCGGGACGCACCGGGAGCAGCAGTGAGGACGGGGCCGGTGACCGAGACAAACGCTCCTTCTGCAGCTGCAACAAACTTTCTTCTTCTTTGTCCTGATTTCTGGTCCGACCCGGTCCGGCTCGGCTCGGCTCGGCTTGGTTCTGCAGCGGCGGAGCGGAAAGTTTGGGTCCGGGAGCAGAAAGGAGGGACCCGGGCAGAGCGGGATCAGAGACCGAGCCGGTCCTGCTGCGGGGCCGCGGGTCTGTGTGAAACTCTGAAAGTGCAGCTGTTACATAAGAGACACAAAGAAGACCTGAACCCGGACCAAGAGCTCCGGGACCCTGATCCGGACTCCGCTGGACCGGTTACTCTTATCAGGACGCACATGGACGGAGCGGCGGTGTGCGCGCACGCGGGCCTGCAGCGGCTCTGATCCGGTTCCGACGGTTCACAGAAAACATGAAACTTTTGGACAGTTGGTCCCGGAGCCGGATCGGGACCCACGCGCCGGTTTTAAGGTGAAGAAGCAGTCGGATGGATTATTGATCACCAGTCAGAGAATGAGTATTGATTATTGATCTGATCAGATCATCGTCAGTGAGCCTCGGAGTCTTTGATGTGTTCTGGTTCCGGTCCCTGCGGGTCTGCACGCGCTCACAGCTGAAGACAAGAGACGCGGATGTTCGGCGGGACGCAGCGCGCCGCTCCGCCGCACATGGAGCGCTCCGGGCGACCGCTGCTGCCGCTGCTGCTCGGCCTCCTGCTCCGGCTCTGCTCCGCCGTCACCGACGACCGACTCATCTCCGACCGGTACGCGGTCTACTGGAACAGCTCCAACCCCAGGTGAGACCCAGACCCGGGCCGGTGTGAGACCGACCGGGGACAGGGGAGACCGGGAGCAGTTGGAGCAGAGCAGAAAACTGTGAAATGCTCCTTTAATCCCCAAAACTTTAGTTCACGAACCAGATGTTCTTTTTTCTCTTCATCCACAAACACAGTTTGTTGATCTGACCTCAGCTCTGTTTTTATTCTCAATGTTTTAATCAAACTGAAGAAAAGAGTCAAATTAAACAGTTTTATCTTTCAGCCATAAAAAAATCATCTGTAAATAAAAAACATCATCAGGATGAAGCAGCTGCAGAATCAAAGAGTTAACGACTCTGATGTGAGATTATAATCCAGATTAATGAGAGTTAAACAGCTCAGTAACGAAGATACAAACTGAACCATCAGTCGGAGTCATCGGGCCGAGGTGGAGACTCTGGGGGGACGCAGGGGACACGTCCCCGTCACTATTTACAACATGTGCATTTGTGCATGTGCTCAGTGAAAATATGAGACGTCTTAAACTGCTGCAAAACTATTCACCACAATGAAGAAAATTAAATGTTTGATGCTCCAGATTTTCTTTGGGACGACTCCCAACATCTGGTTTCATATATGTACTTCCCCCTTGATGCTAAAGTGACCCCGGGCCCCTCTGAGGCCCCTCTGAGGCCCCTCTGGACTCACTCTGTACAGACTGACAATATTGGTCATATTAATATAATAAAAATAAAAACAGATAAAATCTCCCACGTATTGATTTTATTCAGTCAAAAACTTTCAAATGTCAAAGTGTTCAGACAAAAAGGTCATTTTAAAAATCTGATTTTTTTTTTGTGACAAATTAATTAAATAATTCTGTAGAATAACATTCAGTTCAATTAACAACAAAAATAATTTCAATGAGTCGTTAATTGTTGAAGTCATTTAAAAAGTAAAAACATTTAGAGACGTCAAGATGAACATTTTCAACAGTTTTCTAATATTGACTAAATGAATAATTTCTTTGGGACAGGTTAGGGACTGTTCTTAATTTATCAGAGAAAGTGGCGTGCTGCGGTGTGACGCTCCCGTGCTGCGGTGTGACGCTCCCTGACTGACCCTACCTCCACCATGAACCAGTTATTAGATTTTTAAAACTAACCCTTTGACGTTTCCTGACGTTAAAAAAAAAGTCAGTTTTTCACTGTCGTCATGCAAGCAGTTTATTTTTTGGCCGAATCTTAAAAGAGACATAAAATAAAGTGATTTCGATGACGTATTTTCAGATCAGACTTTTTATTTTTTCTGATGGAAGTGTTCATGAGACACGATGTGTCGAAGGACCGTCAGGAATTTTAAAATCCAACAATAGTTTCTGTTTTTTACAGTTTCTGGTCGATAAATGATGTAACTTTGGTGATTTTTAACGAAAATATTCAACTGCGTTTTCTTTAAAAGTTGGCCGTAAAATAAATTAAAAAATACAAATTAAATCTTTACCCCTCCCCCCCCCCCCCCCCCCCAGTAAATAACCAACCGTCCCTGATAAATGACAATAATCTATAAATAAACAAAGTGCGTCGGAAGCTTTGGTCTGAAAACTCGACTAAAATCATTTCATAACAACAAAAACGATGAACGAAGACACTGTAAAAGTTCAGACAATTAAAATGATTATTGAATGATTTAAACTGATATTGATCATTTCATTTCTTTTCTCTATACACGAAATGATTTGAAGTTAACAGGAAGTGTGTTACAGTAAAAACAGTCCTGACTCAGATCTTCACTCTGTGACTCCGTCTGAATCTAAACTCATTTTATTAAAAACCCGTCGTATGAATCTGAAACACGCGGCAGACGTTTATATAAAAACACAGAGTTTTAAACATGTACTTCCTGTTCCATCTGACCCCGGTCTCCCCTACAGCCCTGTGACCTCTGACCTCTGATCACTGTCTTCTCTTCTTCTGTGGTTTTTGGTCATATTTCAGTGTCAGTTCTGACTGAACTCTGATCTCTGTCCTCTGATTGGCTGTCTGCTGTCTGAACGGTCCAACAGGAGTCTGAAGTGTTTGCTGGTTTTGTGGTTTTATTTTGGCGGTCTCACAGTAGGAAGGAAATAAACCGGAGAAATTAAAGTTAGAGAACAAAAACACGTTTCAGTCCTCGGAGAAAACTACTTTGTGTGTGTGTGTGTGTGTGTGTGTGTGGCCTGCCTTGTGTGAGTTTACAGCTTCCTGGTCCGTGTTTTTCTGCAGTATTCCTACTGTTGTTTCTGTGCTATTATAGTATAGTTTTCTGCTGTATTGATGAAGTTCCTTCTGCAGTATTCCCACTGTGGATTCCTGAAGATTTCCTGCAGTCATTTTTGTAACATTCCTGCAGTATTCCTTCATATTATTCATAGTATTCCTGTGATATTTTTGTGGTGTTTCTGTAGTATTTCTACAGTATCCCTGTGTGTGTGCCTATAATATTCCTGCAGTGTTCTTTGCAGCATTCACAGTATTTTAGGCAGTATTCCTGTGTGTATTCCTGCAGTATTTCTGTAGCATTCCTGAAATAATCATGCAGTGTTTTCTGTAATATTCCAACAGTATCCCTGTGTGTGCGCCTATAATACTCCTGCAGCGGTCTTTGAAGTATTTCCTGTATTATTTCCCGTAATATTTCCTGTAGTATTTCCTGTATTATTTCCCGTAGTATTTCCTGCAGTATTTCCTGTAATATTTTGTGTAGTATTTCTTGTAATATTTCATGTAGTATTTCCCGTAATATTTCCTGTAGTATTTCCTGTAATATTTTGTGTAGTATTTCCTGTAGTATTTCCTGTAATATTTCATGTAGTATTTCCTGTAATATTTTGTGTAGTATTTCCCGTAATATTTCCTGTAGTATTTCCTGTAGTATTTCTTGTAATATTTCCTGTAATATTTCTTGAAGTATTTCTTGTAATATTTCCCGTAGTATTTCCTGTAATATTTCCTGTAGTATTTCTCGTAGTATTTCTTGTAAGATTTCCTGTGATATTTCGTGTAGTATTTCCCGTAATATTTCATGTAGTATTTCCTGTAATATTTCGTGTAGTATTTCCCGTAATATTTCGTGTAGTATTTCCCGTAGTATTTCTTGTAGTATTTCCTGTAATATTTCCTGTAGTATTTCCTGTAATATTTCATGTAGTATTTCTTGTAATATTTCCTGTAGTATTTCCTGTAGTATTTCTTGTAATATTTCCTGTAGTATTTCATGTAGTATTTCTTGTAATATTTCCTGTAGTATTTCCTGTAGTATTTCTTGTAATATTTCCTGTAGTATTTCCTGTAATATTTCCTGTAGTATTTCTTGTAATATTTCTTGTAGTATTTCCTGTAGTATTTCTTGTAATATTTCTTGAAGTATTTCCTGTAATATTTCTTGTAATATTTCCTGTAGTATTTCCCATAGTATTTCCTGTAATATGTCCTGTAGTATTTCTTGTAATATTTCCTGTAGTATTTCTTGTAGTATTGCCTGTAATATTTCCCGTAGTATTTCCTGTAATATTTCTTGAAGTATTTCCTGTAATATTACTTGTAGTATTGCCTGTAATATTTCCTGTAGTATTTCCCATAGTATTTCCTGTACTATTTCCCGTAGTATTTCTTGTAGTATTTCCCATAGTATTTCCTGTACTATTTCCCGTAGTATTTCTTGTAGTATTTCCCATAGTATTTCCCGTAGTATTTCCTGTAGTATTTCCCATAGTATTTCCTGTAACATTTCTTGTAGTATTTCCTGTAGTATTTCCCATGGTATTTCCTGTAGTATTTCCCATAGTATTTCCTGTACTATTTCCCGTAGTATTTCTTGTAGTATTTCCCATAGTATTTCCTGTAGTATTTCCCATAGTATTTCCTGTAATATTTCTTGTAGTGTTTCCTGTAATATTTCTTGTAGTATTTCTTGTAGTATTTCCTGTAATATTTCTTGAAGTATTTCCTGTAATATTACTTGTAGTATTGCCTGTAATATTTCCTGTAGTATTTCCCATAGTATTTCCTGTACTATTTCCCGTAGTATTTCTTGTAGTATTTCCCATAGTATTTCCTGTACTATTTCCCGTAGTATTTCCCATAGTATTTCCCGTAGTATTTCCTGTAGTATTTCCCATAGTATTTCCTGTAACATTTCTTGTAGTATTTCCTGTAGTATTTCCCATGGTATTTCCTGTAGTATTTCCCATAGTATTTCCTGTACTATTTCCCGTAGTATTTCTTGTAGTATTTCCCATAGTATTTCCTGTAGTATTTCCTGTAGTATTTCCCATAGTATTTCCTGTAATATTTCTTGTAGTGTTTCCTGTAATATTTCTTGTAGTATTTCTTGTAGTATTTCCTGTAATATTTCAGGTGAGGTTTGGTGTCTTCTGACCTCGGTCTTGTGGGTCAGCTGTTGTGAGTGTGGTTCCTCTGACAGAACGTGTGAAACACATGCAGGTGGTTCCTCATGTGAAAGTGAGACACGCTGAGAACAATTAGTGAAAACTGGTGAAACTTTCTGTGACCTGATATAACCTCATTGTGTTTCAATACCCAAGTACTGTGTGGTACTTCCTGGTACTGTATGGTATTTCCTGGTACTGTGTAATACTTCCTGGTTCTCTGTGGTACATCCTGGTTCTGTGTAATACTTCCAGGTACTGTGTGGTACTTCCTGGTACTGTGTGGTACTTCCTGGTTCTGTGTGGTATTTCCTGGTACTGCGTGGTACTTCCTGGTACTGTGTGGTACTTCCTGGTTCCGTGTGGTACTTCCAGGTACTGTGTGGTATTTCCTGGTACTGTGTGGTACTTCCTGGTTCTGTGTGGCACTTCCTACTGGTTCCGTGTGGAACTTCCTGGTTCCGTGTGGTACTTCCATGTACTGTGTGGTACTTCCTGGTTCCGTGTGGTACTTCCTGGTACTGTGTGGTACTTCCTGGTACTGTGTGGTACTTCCTGGTTCCGTGTGGTACTTCCTGGTACTGTGTGGTACTTCCTGGTTCCGTGTGGTACTTCCTGGTACTGTGTGGTACTTCCTGGTACTGTGTGGTACTTCCTGGTTCCGTGTGGTACTTCCTGGTACTGTGTGGTACTTCCTGGTACTGTGTGGTACTTCCTGGTACTGTCCTTTTCGGAGGCTGCTGGTGCTTGAGCTCAGTGTCGTCACTGTGTGTTTGGAGGGATCTTCAGTATCTTTTAGAGACTCTGTCGACGTTTGTCAGCGGCGTGTCTCTGACTGTATCTGTGGCTGGATCACAGACCAACACTCAGTTTCTCCATCAAACCACAAAAATCAGTTTTTTGGTTTTGGCCTTGAGTCGACGATACAACCTGAAAAATTGTTCTTCTCTTGACTCGTCAGCTGAAACCTGAACAACAAAACAGTTTTCATGCCTGAAAATAATAACTGTAAACATTTCCTCTTTACATCGTTCACATGTGATTTAATGTCACGTCAGTTTCAAACTTCAGTTTGACTCAATGAGTTTTTAAAGGACAGAATAATAAATCTCTTCTTTCCTTCACATGTTGAACATTCGACAGGAAACAGACTCGTTCCGCCTCATCTGAAGATCTCTGTCATGTTTTCTGTGTTAGTCCTTTAATATTCCTGCAGTATGTTTGTGCTCTACTTTATAATCATAATTATAATTATTAATATTCTCTCCAGTTATTTTCTGTAATATACCTACAGTATCAGTGTGTGTGTGTGTGTTCCTACAGTATCAGTGTGTGTGTGTGTGTGTGTGTGTGTGTGTGTTCCTACAGTATTCTTATTGTATTATTCATATTATTTTCTGTGCTGTGATCACAGATCAGTTCAGAGATATTTTTCAGCCTCATTTTGCTCATTTAGAAAATCAGTGAAATAACTGTAAATAATGATAATTATAATAATAATAATAATAATAATAATAATAATAATAATAATGATTTATTTATTTGTTCGTGTGGATTTTTTGTTGTTTCTGTTTTTTATTTTGAAAGTCGCTCAGTGTTCAGTTTATTAGGAACATTCATCTGAATCAATCCAACAATAATCCTCCGTTTCATTTTCAGTTCGTGATGGAACTGTGAGATTATTGACAGGTGTTTCTATTATTTAGTCCAGCCTCAGCGATGTGACCGAAATAACAGAAACACCTGTCAGGATGATGTCACACTGTGATGTGACCGCCTTTAACGTCCTCGTCTGACCTTCAGAATAAAAGCAGTTGAGTCTTCACCGTTTCAGATCTTTAATGTTTAATCAGAGAGATGATGAGCCGCAGTCTTCCTCACTCCAAATAAAAGAAATACAGCTCAAGACATTTTATATTTTACAGTCACGCTCGCTCAGACACAAAAACTCAGACGTTCATCTGTTTATTCGAAGCAGTTTTTCACAGCTGCAGTGTGTTGGACAGAAACCTGCTGCAGATACTTTAATTTAAAAAAATAGAATAAAATAAAGAATAATAATGATAATGAACCAAACCAAAACATGGAGCTTTAACCTGTTCCAGGTCGTGACTAACCATCATTTTGATTGTTGATGATTTCCTCGAAGCATCAGTCAGATGTTTGGTCTGTAAAATGTCAGACAGCGTCCAACAGGACGTCCTCAAACGTCCACAACACAAAAGTCTTCAGTTCAGTCCTGACTCAGATCTTCACTCTGTGACTCCGTCTGAATCTAAACTCATTTTATTAAAAACCCGTCGTATGAATCTGAAACACGCGGCAGACGTTTATATAAAAACACAGAGTTTTAAACATGTACTTCCTGTTCCATCTGACCCCGGTCTCCCCTACAGCCCTGTGACCTCTGACCTCTGATCACTGTCTTCTCTTCTTCTGTGGTTTTTGGTCATATTTCAGTGTCAGTTCTGACTGAACTCTGATCTCTGTCCTCTGATTGGCTGTCTGCTGTCTGAACGGTCCAACAGGAGTCTGAAGTGTTTGCTGGTTTTGTGGTTTTATTTTGGCGGTCTCACAGTAGGAAGGAAATAAACCGGAGAAATTAAAGTTAGAGAACAAAAACACGTTTCAGTCCTCGGAGAAAACTACTTTGTGTGTGTGTGTGTGTGTGTGTGTGTGGCCTGCCTTGTGTGAGTTTACAGCTTCCTGGTCCGTGTTTTTCTGCAGTATTCCTACTGTTGTTTCTGTGCTATTATAGTATAGTTTTCTGCTGTATTGATGAAGTTCCTTCTGCAGTATTCCCACTGTGGATTCCTGAAGATTTCCTGCAGTCATTTTTGTAACATTCCTGCAGTATTCCTTCAATATTATTCATAGTATTCCTGTGATATTTTTGTGGTGTTTCTGTAGTATTTCTACAGTATCCCTGTGTGTGTGCCTATAATATTCCTGCAGTGTTCTTTGCAGCATTCACAGTATTTTAGGCAGTATTCCTGTGTGTATTCCTGCAGTATTTCTGTAGCATTCCTGAAATAATCATGCAGTGTTTTCTGTAATATTCCAACAGTATCCCTGTGTGTGCGCCTATAATACTCCTGCAGCGGTCTTTGAAGTATTTCCTGTATTATTTCCCGTAATATTTCCTGTAGTATTTCCTGTATTATTTCCCGTAGTATTTCCTGCAGTATTTCCTGTAATATTTTGTGTAGTATTTCTTGTAATATTTCATGTAGTATTTCCCGTAATATTTCCTGTAGTATTTCCTGTAATATTTTGTGTAGTATTTCCTGTAGTATTTCCTGTAATATTTCATGTAGTATTTCCTGTAATATTTTGTGTAGTATTTCCCGTAATATTTCCTGTAGTATTTCCTGTAGTATTTCTTGTAATATTTCCTGTAATATTTCTTGAAGTATTTCTTGTAATATTTCCCGTAGTATTTCCTGTAATATTTCCTGTAGTATTTCTCGTAGTATTTCTTGTAAGATTTCCTGTGATATTTCGTGTAGTATTTCCCGTAATATTTCATGTAGTATTTCCTGTAATATTTCGTGTAGTATTTCCCGTAATATTTCGTGTAGTATTTCCCGTAGTATTTCTTGTAGTATTTCCTGTAATATTTCCTGTAGTATTTCCTGTAATATTTCATGTAGTATTTCTTGTAATATTTCCTGTAGTATTTCCTGTAGTATTTCTTGTAATATTTCCTGTAGTATTTCATGTAGTATTTCTTGTAATATTTCCTGTAGTATTTCCTGTAGTATTTCTTGTAATATTTCCTGTAGTATTTCCTGTAATATTTCCTGTAGTATTTCTTGTAATATTTCTTGTAGTATTTCCTGTAGTATTTCTTGTAATATTTCTTGAAGTATTTCCTGTAATATTTCTTGTAATATTTCCTGTAGTATTTCCCATAGTATTTCCTGTAATATGTCCTGTAGTATTTCTTGTAATATTTCCTGTAGTATTTCTTGTAGTATTG